>NW_027397063.1:35199964-35351170 GCF_003265705.2 Callorhinus ursinus | reverse complement strand
CTTTCTTTCTTTCTTTCTTTCTTTCTTTCTTTCTTTCTTTCTTTCTTTCTGTAATATCATAATAAACAGAGTTGGATACTTACAATACCTAGACTTCTTTTTTATTGAAAATTAGACATGATTTAAAATCAGAAAAAAACTCTAAGCCACAAAATAGTAGTAAAAAGAATGCTATTGAATATTACTATAACTGTATGTGCTGGCATTTAATACCTTTGGAAAGTTTCATTATATAACCAGAAACTACACTTTATAATATTTAGTGGAAAATCTTTCACTGTAATTCAAGGTATTATGATTGAAAGAAGTTTTTAATCATCTCCACTGACCTCTTATCTGATTCTGATATTCATTTCTCTTGGTCGTTCCTTTTTATTTATTGATAGATATCATCTAGGCAGAATGTTTATCTCATAATAAAGAGAAATTGCTTGCAATGGGGGAGATGACAACATCTAAAATATTTATAGTGTCCTTCAGTTGGTGTGCAATATTTTTAAATGACTTATGTTTTTGGGTTTAGGTGTTGTGACATATGTTGACACAATTTGAGGTCGAGAACGTGATGTTTTTGCATAATGGTTCTTCCATATGAATCCTAAAAGGGGCAAAATTGGTTCCAGGAAGAGTAAGTACTATATATTAAATTCATCAAAAGTTATTTTCTTTAAGATCAATTCTCTCAGAAGACTTTTGCGATCTTTGCATTTCAACATCATGTCATGCTGTTAACTGCAAGTTTGTGTGGGCATTTGGGAATTGAAATGAACAACTCAAGTGGCTAAGCATTTAGCCTCAATATGGACTGATAATAACTCCAGCTATAAAAAGTAAGTGGAGGGAACCCCCGCATACCTTTTGTTTCTAATGCAATGGTTGAGTGACAGGATTGCACATTGTCACAATAACACAAATGCTTCCCTATACTCATTGACCTTAATCCAAACACTCCGTAATGAACCTCTTTTCAGAGTGTTGATTATACCATTAGTTATATTTGAGGGTTGTTAGTTTAAATCCTGTTGCTTGCCTTTAGATGTGCTGCTTAGCTTTCTGATAGTACACATTTTTTTTTACTCAATGGGAGTTCTTTATTAAGGTAAGAAATCATTCAGTTTTTTTCTGCTTTCCAATCAGGACCAATCAATACCCCTGAGACTGAGAAAGGAAAACAAGATTACAGTGCTGCATATTTCAAGTTGATTATGGTGTGTGTGTATACAGAAAGAGAGAGAATGAGAGAGAAAAAGAGAATATGGCCAATTAAGTCCATAAATTATATCATAATTATGGTTCTAAGAAATAATGTATGCTTTTAGGAACATACTTTAATATAGCATGAAAAAAATGAATCAATAGTTGACTTTTTATTTATTTTAGATGGTTCAGTTTTTCCCAACGCTGTATTTTGAGATTTTTTTGTACCTATAGAAATGTTGTAAGAATGGTACATTAAACATTTGCATACCTTTCACCCAGGTTCACAAATTGTTAACAATTTGCCAGATTTTGCAGCATATCATCTGTTTATCTTTTTACTTTCCTTAGTAAAAAATTTGGGAGTTGCAGACCTCGTCATATTTCTCCATTAAATTTAGAATACATTTCTCCATACCACAATACCATAATCACTCCCCCCAAATTTAAGACTGATAAATATATACATAAACATTGAGATATATACATATATATGTGTGTATGTGTGTGTGCTCAGTATAGTTAGTAGATATGTATATATACATTTTTTTCCTTTTTCTAATGTCTTTCATGACATTGACAATATTAAAGAGTCTAGGTCACTTGCCTTACAAAAAGCATATTTAATCTTACCTGATCTTTTCAACATTAGATTGAGGATACACACACACCACACAAATGTATTTTGTAATGTGTTTTCCATCGCATCACATCAGAAAGCACATAAATGTCAGATGGTTTGTGTTATCAGCAACGCTAAATTTTGATCACTTGGTTAAGGTGATATCCACAGGTTTCTCCATTTTGAAGATATAATTTTACTCTTATAATTAACATGTCATCTTCAATGGGTGATATTAATAAATCATTTCATCTAGGTTTTAACATTTATTTGCATAGAACTATTCAAATTAATCTCCTTAATTCATATATAAATTTTAATTGTCAAAATTATCTAACATCATGAATTTCCCCCATATCATTCCCTTAAAAACACCTAATAAATTCTGATATGTAACTTTCTCTTTATATATCTATATAGAGAGAGATAGATATCTAAATACATACATATTTAGAAATTCTATTTCATTTATATTTTGTGTTTGTTTCAGTCAGTAAAGAGATCATAAATTTCAAATAGGAAGAATTTTTTTGTTGTTATTAATATATAGTTCATGGCCTCATGATCAGAAAAATGTTATTTTATTGTTTGAAATTTGTGGATTAATTAGGTTTTTCTTTGATGACTTAATGGACACTCAGTTTTCAGGAGTGATTCATGTACAATTGAATGAAACAAAGGAAATGGAAGTATACAGAATAAGATGGGGCAAACGAACAAGAAAGTATATGCACATATGAGACATTTACCATTTCCCTTCCATGAAGAGGAATGCTTATAGAGATGAGATTATAGGGGTATAAGAATTGATTCCTCATTATGAATTTGTTGTGGGGTTTTGAAACAAGGTCTCCATATGGTATCTTGGCATGATTCATCTATAGCATATTAAAGGCACACACAGTTCATGTGACAAAGTTTTGTCCTAGCTCTGTATGGGCCCATCTTTAAAACAGAGGGAGTAGCAGCCAAAGGCCAGTCATCAAAGACTGTTTTGTTCCTACATTATGCCAGATTTTTGCAGATGGCATATTTTTGTCATAAAAACTGAGTAATATTTTAAAGCAATACCTAAATATCGAATTGATGAGACTAGATATTTCTGTAGTCTCAAACACATTGGCTTAAAAATATTTAAGATTGTTTTTACAATGGAAAAGAAAACAAATGAATATTTTGGAGACTGGAAGAACAGTGAGGGGGTAACAACAAACATTAATCAAAATAATGTATTCTTAGTAACCAAGTATTTCAGTAAATTATTTCTGAAATGGTTAGCCTCACTATGGTATCATCAAATAATCTGGCTTCTCAAATCTGGATTTATACTAGTTTTAAAAATGACAAATTTTTTTTTTTTAGGGTTTGAACCAGCTACTCTAGTGCTTTCTCTTCTTTTTTTTTTCCCCTTTAAATTTTGTTATTGTTATGTTAATCACCATACATTATATCATTAGTTTGTGATGCAGTGTTCCATGATTCATTGTTTATGCATAACACCCAGTGCTCCATGCAGAATGTGCCCTCTTTAATACCCATCACCAGGCTAACCCATTCCCCCCACCCCCCTCCCCTCTAGAACCCTCAGTTTGTTTTTCAGAGTCCATTGTCTCTCATGGCTCATCTCCCCCTCTGACTTACTCCCCTTCATTCTTCCTCTCCTGCTATCTTCTTCTTTTTCTTTTTTTTCTTAACATATGTTGCATTATTTGTTTCAGAAGTACAGATCTGTGATTCAACAGTCTTGCACAATTCACAGCACTCGCCATAGCACATACCCTCCCCAATGTCTATCACCCAGCCACCCCATCCTTCCCACCCCATCCCCACTCCAGCAACCCTTAGTTTGTTTCCTGAGAATAAGAATTCCTTATATCAGTGAGGTCATATGACACATGTCTTTCTCTGATTGACTTATTTCACTCAGCATAACGCGTTCCAGTTCCATCCACATTATTGCAAATGGCAAGATCTCATTCCTTTTGATGGCTGCATAATATTCCATTGTATATATATATATCACAACTTCTTTATCCATTCGTCTGTTGATGGACATCTTGGCTCTTTCCACAGTTTGGCTATTGTGAACACTGCTGCTATAAACATTGGGGTGCACGTACCCCTTTGGATCCCTACATTTGTATCTTTGGGGTAAATACCCAGTAGTGCAATTGCTGGATCATAGAGTAGCTCTATTTTCAACTTTTTGAGGAAACTCCATACTGTTTTCCAGAGTGGTTGCACCAGCTTGCATTCCCACCAACGGTGTAGGAGGATTCCCCTTTCTCCACATCCCCGCCAACATCTGTCGTTTCCTGACTTGTTAATTTTAGCCATTCTGACCGGTGTGAGGTGGTATCTCATTGAGGTTTTGATTTGGATTTCCCTGATGCCGAGCGATGTTGAGCACTTTTTCATGTGCCTGTTGGCCATTTGGATGTCTTCTTTGGAAAAATGTCTGTTCGTGTCTTCTGCCCATTCCTTGATTGGATTATTTGTTCTTTGAGTGTTGAGTTTGATCAGTTCTTTATAGATTTTGGATACTAGCCCTTTATCTGATATGTCATTTGCAAATATCTTCTCCCATTCTGTTGGTTGTTTTTGGTTTTGTGGACTGTTTCTTTTGCTGTGCAAACGCTAAAAATGACAATTTTTAATAAAGTCACTGACATGAAAAATGAGCAAAAATAGACTATTTAGCATCATGTGGCCATTCAAGCTAATTATTTAGGGATAGTGTACTTTGCCAAATGATATGAATGATTCATGCCATATGGATGCTGAGGGAAACTTTAATATATCTGAACAGCCAATTTTTATGAAGATCACATGCCTTTTTGTTAAAAATTTTACTGAATTTGTAAATCCATTTTAAATAGCGAATGTCCCAGGCTTATAAAATTGTCTTAAAAGACAACATAGGCTATTAATGCTAAGAAAGTAAGTGACACTGCCACCCATAATGCCAAAAATAAAAGCATGACAAACTTAAATGAAATTTAATATTAATAAATTAAATGGAATAAATATTAATTTAGTGTGATTTAAAAGAAGCAAATTAATATTGTTTATTTGGGATCCTCACCAATATTTAACAGACCACAGGGAGTTTTCAAAGAGTCAGACGTTTACACCATCCAAAAACTATTAAGAGATAATGATTGAATTTAGGATAATGGTTTCTAATAATAGGAAAAATCAAAATAAAATCTCATTTTATCTTCAGATGAAATATACTGATACAATAATAAAATAAGAATCTTCAAATTCACCATTACTGGAAACAGTATTTTAGTCAAGGAAAGATAATTGAAACCTAATCATATAAATTATTCAGGAAAGGAAGTACAATGCTGAAGACCAGATCCTCCTTGGAGCTGGGTAAATTAACCCCTCACTTTAGCATTTCCCAGATGATATCCAAGGCTCCTTAAGTCTGAAATCAATGTTAGGACATGACCATATGCTTGACAGCACAGCTGTTTAGGGAATACCCTTACTGAAACTTTGGTCAAAGTTACCCAATGCAGTTCATCTTTATCAGTAATTCTTGACCTTTTTGGGAAAATCACCTATTTATCATTTTCCCAAAGCCATGAGATCACAAGAATAATGATGAGAGTCATAATCTTCTGAGTATGATAAAAATAAAAGAACCAGGTGATGGATCCATTATCTGCTTGTTCTACCAGTGAATTGCAGAGGATTTTTACATAGAGCTGGAAGTATGTGTAACAATGTTGAACTTTGTAAGAGTATTGAAGACTGATTGGGAGATCTGCTTATGTTGGGGAATTTTACATAAGAAATACAAAATATTATTCACTCTTCAGTTGTGGAGGGTAAAAAGGAGACTTAATATCCAAATTCTTACAACAATATGCATGTAACTTCTAAAAACATATACATAAAGCAAGAGAAAATATAGGGAATGGGCTCTGGATTCTGCCAATATGGTTCAAGTCTCAGCTTGGTCACTATCTGGAAAATATTGTATTAACTCTACTTGTGTTCTGCCTACAAACTGAGATGATAATTATGAAGTTGTTGTCAAAATTAAAATACATTATGAGTGTAAAGAACATAATATATTTCTTAGCCCGTATCATGTCCTCAATATATAGTAGCTTTGATTAAAACTGTAGTTGAATGAACACATTCACCCCTTCAAACTACAAACTTTCATTCATTCACTTAATAAGAGAGTCCTCCAAGTGCTGCACACTCTGCCAGCCACTGGGGATACAACAGTGGATAGCACAGGTTACCTTTGCTCTATGTAGCTTAGAGTTAATAAACGAGAGACATTTTAAAAATATTAACACAAAATTATATTTGCACAGCCACAAAAAGTCCTGTAAGGAAAAGATTACAAGATGCTCCAAGAGGGAATAATAGCTCGAACTGGATAAATGCTCCAGGACCTCCAGGACCAAATTCATTTGATTTGAACTTATTCGTAATTAAGTTTTTCCCGTTCAAGTCCCTGAGCAGTGATAAAGTGGCATTTGTAAATTCTTTCTAGGTTTGCTTTGTGCTCTGGTACTATATATTGCATCCAGGGGCAAATTTTATATAATATATACTGTGATGGGAGGGGGATGGATATTACTTTAAAAGCCGGCTGGAGTTTAGTTAGTGGTTTATAATCACTAAATTGGTAGAGATAGGCCTTCGTTTTATGAAAACATTTTGACTTTTGTTCCCGTCTTTGTTATCGTGTTGTTGTTGACAGTCTTATTGTTGGCAAAGAGTTCATATGGCTAATTCCCTTGAGAAAGTCTCTAGAGAAAAAAAAATTAATTTGATCTGCACAATAAAATGGTAGAATATTGCGTTTCTAAAGTAAGCTAGTGGGGAGGAGTGAGGACCTGAAATTTCAAGACATGGACAATTAAGGAGCTATGCGACTCTTTGGAGGTAAGAAAAGAAAAATTTCCTAAGGTGTCCTGTGGTGAAGTGATCAGTTAAATCTGAGAAACAGTGGTATCTGCCTTTTAGCCCCAAGTTGTTTCTGATTATGGGCAGTACTCACCCTGTGTATTACCAGACCATCAACAGAGACAATTATAAAGAGTATCGTGTAGTTCTTATTTGGGGTAATGAAAAGGAAACTGTGCCCCATATTCAGTTTAAAGTAGAGTAGAAATAAGACAACAGCCGTAGAGAATGAACTAGTAAGGAAGGATCAGACATACAAATGAAGCAGGATTGTGATGAGAAAGGAGAGTAGAGTAACATAACTTCCCTTCTCTCCTGCCTTCAGGACCTCATTACATTAGTAAGGGACGAAATGAAAATGGATTCTTACATAAGTTATTAAGATATTGGAAGTAAAGATAGCCATGAAAGATTGGGACACCTGGGGATATTTGAGTTGTAAGTGAATTTAAAAGCATTCACATGTTCTGTATATAATTTATTAATAATGAAATATTTATGAAAAATATTAAAGGCATGTGACATAAATATTTGTGTTTAACACCAAAACAAATTTCATTGTCCAGTGGACAAGTATATTAAAACACACACACACATACACACTGGCACATGAACCCAGACACATATACACACACAAATATACACAGAAAAATAAGACAAATTTACTCAAAAACATTTGTAAAAAGTAAGGCAGTGTGTGAAAATTTCTGCTTGAATTTCACACACCATTTGCTAAAAAATAGACAGTGTGGACCTTGTATTAACCACATTTTCTACTCTTTGTGATATCTGGGCCCTCCAGACCACAGAAGGTTAGGGAAATTCCTCATACAGCAAATGACTCTCCAGGGAGTATGCTGTTCAGATGCAAAGTAAACAATGGCCCATTCCTTCCCATTCTGCCTTTATTGGACTCTCACACTGGGGGCCTCTATCCCTTGCCCTAATCACCTCAGGGCTGGTATCAGACAGCTAAATGCAATCCCTACACTCTAGAGCCTGCTGAAATTGTTCAAATTTGCTAATCCTAAACCTGATTGGATTGCTTACACTGCCATGCCCATTCCTTCCCAGGAAAACCACTATAAAGGCTTACCCCAAATTCCCTACTCTCTCTCTGTCTGTGACTAATACTGGTGTTCTCTTGTATGGCCTACATGGAGTGGTGTGACCTCCTCCTCTTCAGAACTGTGAGTCATCAATGACAATCATTTCCTGATCTGCTGGCTTCACCATGCTTGGATAGTAATAAATCCTACATCTCAAGACAGACCTATCTTATATAGATTAGTCAAGAAAAGTCAATTTCACTCCATTATCCCACTCTTACGGACCCATCAGCTGATCTTTCTTACTCTTAGAAGCAATGCCAAGGAGTATATGTAAATAAAGGTGTGCAATGATACATTAAATATCAGTTAAAAGGAAGATAGCTGGGAAAATGTGAAAAGAAGGCCAATCTCCTTTGAATCAAATAGCAATTTAGCATCATTTAAAGAACTAGTGGTCATTTTTCCCAATAAGTGTCCTGGGAGAAAGAATAAAAAATGTGCAAGTGCTGGTCTATATAAATTTAGAGGTTAAATTTTAAAGCTTTTTTTTTTCCCTTTTATTAATTGGTATAGATTGGAGCAGTGCTGTGAGGAAATGCTAAAGCATAAATCCAGTTGGTTCTGGATGCTAAGGAGAGCAAGATATTCAGCAAATGGAAACAGAGCTAATTAAAATTAAAACCATTCCTTGAACAAAGGCACTATGAGATGAAGAAGCACAGCCATTAGCAATAGAAATTAAAAAAAGATTTTAGTTATAAACAATTTATCACTTGACCAAGTATAACTATCACAAGAATTTATAATATTTGTCATTTTCAAAAATTAGTGTGTTAGTCAACAAGTTAATATTAAATCAATCAATAATAGTAAAAGCAGATTTTATACACTAACATGACATACATAAGAAAAGAGAGGCGCATCTATTAGATGAAACATGACATCAACACCAAAAAACAGCAACAAAAGAAAACTTCTTCTGTTTGTCCGCTTAACCTGCCTAAAACATTGCCAGTTCATGGTTGGTTCATTAGGTGACCATACACTGAGAATGCCTAAATTGTAGCAGATTTACTGAGATGTGGTATTCTTCAACCTAAAGAAGCTATCCTTCCATTAATATTATTGTACAAATGAATGAAACCATTTCTATCAGTGATACATTTTAAATAGTACAATACGGTCAGAGGGATTTCTCTCATGAAGAGAACTGTCTGTTGATGAAGAGTAATGCATGTTTTTAAAATATTGGTTACCTGATTTTTTTAGAGTATTTAAATAACAACTACGAATAAATCATTTCTGCTGGTTTTAGATGTTAAATACATTATTCAAAAGCTAACTCTGATCACAATAAGAATATAGTTTAACATTTACTCTCTAACATTATACTATTTATTTGTAATTGACAATTATCAGAGACACATATTTTACCCTTCGAAAATCTATAGAAATGACATTAGCTATGGAGATTACATTCAGAAATTTAGCCTGAAGCTCCTAGATTTTAAATTACACTCCCACTATTTAGTAACTGGTTTTAGGAAAGTTTTTTAACCCATCTGTGTCTAATTTCTTCTTCTAAGTAAGGATTATGGAAGTTCCTATCTCCTAGGGTTCTTTTTAGGTTTAAATAGAAACAAAATGTAAAACACCTAATAGCTAAAGCTGTTTAAACTCCTCTCTTTTGCTCTGGCCCCTGCCACTTCAGTGTACACAAGTTCAACTTCCAAAGCTACACCTGCATTTCTCTCTGTGGCTTTCAATGGCTAAGTCTGCCTTACTTCCTATGTAATCAATACCCTCCAAGAGCAGCCTTCCACAAATTACTCACAGAATGGGTGTGTAAATATCCCCATATTCTCATTTGTGTTTACACAAGTACTAGGAAATCAGTGGAAAAAAATCTCTTGTTGTTTATGGTAGAAACTGGTTTATAAAAAATCCATGCCTCCCTTCCCTTCCCTGGGTCATTTTCCCACAGACCTAAATTCACGTGGATTCTCATCTCAGTGTCAGCATCTCCATGGCCTCATACTTATATAGTCAGTACCACAAGTGGTCCTAGAAAACAGATATCCAGGACAAGATTTTGAAATGGAAATAAGAAAACTATTGCTGTTGTTAAGTAGGGAGTTAATAATATTTAGCATGCTATAACATTGAAATTACTAAGATTTTCCCAGGTAGAGAAATTGGGATTGGATACAAGTAAAAAGGGATATATTAGTTTATGCAATAGCTCTAGTTTTGAGATACATAAGAGAATTATTTGTTTAGTGTAATCCAAGCAGTGAAGACAGAGAATGATAGACTCATATTAGCCACCTACCAATTCGGGCATGAGGTGAAAACCAGAAAGCACCTATGGAGGCTATTGAAATGCTCCTACAGTTGGAGACAGACTGGTCTGAAACTCACACCCAGGACTTTAGAGCAGCTTAGTTATAAAGGAGTATGAAATAGACTACTACTTTGTGTGAGATCCTAATCTGCATGTACATGTCTATTGAATATCTGATGTCCTATCAGCATAGGTCATTAAATTAACTCACTAGCTGACTGTGTTTCCCTGGGGGCTGCATACATTGCATTCATTAAAGGAATAAGGAATGGCTTTTTGGTGGGTAGGGAAGGAAAAATAATTAAGACAGTGGTATCGGTCTACTATAGATCAGGATTGACTGTATGTAGGAGAGATTTTTCAGGGAGATAAGCTCTCTATTGTAATGAGTGATGATAGGACTCTAGTGTAGCAGAGGCCCCATGGCAAGACCAGTGAAGAAAGGTGGATATATTCCTCATGAAGGGCATTCCTTACTGTAATTGTGAACAAAAAGCACTGAATCACAAAGTGCGTAATAGACCATGGTATTCCAAAGGCAATGAAAATTGCAGCCAATGGTGATTTTACTTGACTTATATAACCAGAAAGGGTCAAGATCTGGCGAACAAAAGGCTGAGCTTAGTGATTACATTGCATGACCTTTGATCCTGTTTACAGATCTGAGCCATTTCCTTAAAATGTGAGAACACAATAATATAGAGGACAAGACCCTTCAATGAAAGACACTTCACTGCCCACAACTCCAGTCTTTCCCCAGTGAGCCTATGGACATTTCCCCCACCCCCAAAAAACCTCTTCTGTAGGACTACAGAAATAATGAGATCTTTTGAGGAATAATGGATACAGTATCACCCTATGCTACCCTGGTTCTTCTGTTAATTAATTAATTTCAGACAGATCAGACTTTAAAGCAAGGAAAGTTATCAGAAATAAAGAAGGGCGTTATGTAATGATAAAAGGGTCAATTTTCCAAGAAGACCTAACAGTTCTTAACATGTATGTGCACAACAACAGAGCATCAAACTATGAGAGACTAAAACTGATAGAAATTCAAGGAGAAATAGATGAATCTGTAATCATATTTGGAGACTTCCATACCCCTCTCTCAGAGGTGGACAGATCTAGCAGGGAGAAAATTAATAAGAATATAGGTGAACTTCACAACACCATCAACTAACATCTATATGCTACTTTGTCCAACAACCACAGAATAAACGTTCTTCTCAAGTGCACATGAAATAACTGCCAATCTAGACCACATTCTTGGCCATAAAATATGCCTTTTGAAATTTTTAAAAATAGAAATCATGCAATGTCTGCTTTCAGACCACAATGGAATTGAACTTAAAAATCAATAACAGAAAAATAATTGGAAAATCCTGAAATACATGCAGATTAACACCATACTTCTACATGACACATAAGTTGAAAAAGAAATCTCAAGCAAAATTTAAAAACATTTTAGACTAAATGAATATGAAAACACAACTTATCAAAATTTGTGAGATGCAGCAAAAACAGCAACATCTTGAAAATCAGTAACAGGGTAAAGTGAAATTAATTCTGTGGTAGTCAGAATAATGCCCCACCCTCAAAGATGTCCATACCCTAATCTCTGAAACCTGTAAATATGTATGTTACCTCACTTGGAAAAAGGAACTTTATAGATGACATTTAATTACTAATTTTGGATGAGGTGATTATCCTGGATTATCCGAGTGGGCCCAATGTAACCACAGTCATCCTTCTTAGATGGAGACAGGAAGGTTAGGGTTGAAGAAGATGTGACACCTAAAGCAAAGGTTACTGATGCTTTCTGAAAGTGGAGGAAGGAACCATGAGCCAAGGATTGAGTCAGCTTCCAGAAGCTGGAAAAAGCAAGGAAACAGACTGCCCTATAGAGCCTCCTGAAAGAACATAGGCCTGCAATTCTTGGCAGAACTATTTAAATCTGCAAAGGATAGTCTTGCAGACAGAACACTGATAGCCCCTACAAACTCTCAGTATTTGTAGTTTAAATGTCCCCTTGCCACTGTCATTTATGTGTTCTTATTCATAAGTCTCCTAAGGGGCTCCTCAGCAGCTGAGCTACTGAGCATTTATCAATGACAACAGATATGATGACATCCTGGCACAGCTTACTTCACTCTTACAGCAAAACATCTTTACTTTTAAAAACAATTTCGGGGCGCCTGGGTGGCTCAGTCTGTTAAGCATCTACCTTCGGCTCAGGTCATGATCCCAGGATCCTGGGATTGAGCCCCAGAGCCCCATGTCCAGCTCTCTGCTCCGCGGGAAGCCTGCTTCTCCCTCTCCCACTCCCTCTGCTTGTGTTCCCTCTCTCGCTGTCTCTCTCTCTGTCAAATAAATAAATAAATAAAATCTTACCCCCCCAAAAATAAAAAAAAAAACAAATAAAAAACAATTTCATTTTTGTCATAAATCGATGGATTTGAAATCATATAAAACCAGTATACAATACAGAGCATCCGCCCACATATTCCCATATCTTTTGTCAGGTTCCCAGGTTTTCACAATTAGCTTCCTGACTTTGCTCTAACACATCAACTTTGAACACTCAACTGCTTGGAAATTTGGATACTCTGATAATCAAACCCTGGAGTTGATGTTCAGCTCTTCCTGCCTTCTCTCTATATGTGAGATAAGGGCTTTTTTGTAAACTGCTCAAGCTTCAGAGCTACTCTCTGGCTCTACTAATTGGTTTTCAGTTGTGTGATAATTGCCCTAAGTTCTTCATTATCTTCCTGCAACTTAGTACAATTATTGTCCTCCTATTTATCATTTCCCCTGTGTATTTCACATCTCTGAATTGTCAGATGGGCTAGTGCTTTCCCTCTACTATTATGCCATACCACTTTACATCCAATTAACAATCGGCTTTAACAATCGGTTGCCACTTTGTAGCTGGAGCTGCATACAAAAATTCTAGTCCCGGGGAGGGGATCCTTAGTACTGACAGAACACTCAGTGATCTAGTCCTCAAACTGCTTTTTATATCTGCTTCCTCAGACTACTCCTGGTAAGAATATATGCCAGTTTTGCACCTCCAGGAATCAGATGCTGAGATGTAATTAGGAGTACAACACAGGTATTGGAAGAGTGATACTTGCGCAAAGAAAAGGCAAATGGGGATTAGGTAGGGGAGCGATAAGGCTGGAGTGCAGGTCTGACAAAAGTTTCTGCCAGTTAATGCTGAGCTCTGGAGAAATGGTTGGTTGTTAAAGGAGTCCCCCCAAGAGGGTCTTGCTTAGTCGTGGCTAGCAGGTCATTCACAGGAAGGGGAGTGGCCTCCTCAATTCCTAACACCTTAGCTGAGTCATAGGCTGGGAACAGGATCCACAAATAACATGTCATTGGCTTGAAAATTGATGTAGAACATGAGGAAGCAAAGATCCTACCAGCCCCAATCCTCACCACTGGGTAGTAGTCCTTTTGTGAAGATGCGTCTGAACAGCACATTCCCTGGTCTGCCACAGATAGCTTAAAACTTCTGAGATTCTCGTGCTAATTTAGCTTGAATTGGTAGACTATGTTCTGCAAATGTACTTTTCCCCCTAGATTTCCGCCAAAGAGAGTTTATTTCAAAGCGCATAAGATACGTACCAATATTTTACTCCTGTGAATGAACACTCATGGACAGCAGTCTATGTAAAGTATTATATTTGTTACTTCCAAACCCCAAATCATGTATCCTTGACTGAAGAGTTACAGAAAACAAAAAGAAAAGTGTAATCATGTGCCTTTTCTTTCAGGGCTGCTTTATTAAGCTGTTTAGTGGCTCTCCAAAAAATCTGGGAATGGGTTCAAATAGTATTGCAGACTTCTCTGCTTTGTCGAACAGAAAATGACATAGACTATTTTTAATTATTTTTATTCCATTTACCAAATACTTGTCTTTTTCTTAATCAACCTTCCCTTAGGTTTTTGGTTAATTTTTATTGTGTGAAAAATAATCCTTTAGACATTTCCTGTAGCACATTTTATGACTACACTATAACCTCAAATCTTTAATTTATTTTGCTTTTAAGCGTTTGACGAATGATTCTAAAAGGGTGTTTTTTTTCTTCCTACGTATAAATTGTATAAAGTATTTAATGCTGTCAAATATGGTGGCACAGAGGATAGATATCAGCTGTTTCAGGTTTTTCTTTTCTGGGAAAGTGTTTTTATGGTGCTGTCAAATAACCATCACAGACATATCTCCATGTCACCAGGGTATAATAATTTGTTAGATTTTAAGAAATTCAAAGACCTTTATTTTCAGCAACTTGGATAAAATAAGTTAAAATAAATTAGGAAAAAGATTTCTTTTTATTTAAAATTTGGATTTACAATGTCTCCATTTCTTTTCCCCAATAGGAATTTTTTTTCCAATTTAGAATTATGATGTAACATGTATATTTCCATGGCTCTCTTTGATCTTTTCTCTCCCAGGAGAACTAATAAAAATCATAAATATTATTCCCACTATCAGAGACTTACTGGAGGAGATAATAGGTTTCAACCGGGTTTTTTAATTTAGAGGATGTAGTGACAGCGAAATGGAAAAAGTAAGATAAAGTATAATGGGAGAATGCCAGAAATGTTCAAGGAAAGTTGCAGTGATTAACTAAAATGTAATCTGAGCTCTGTGAAATCCAAGGCCTTCAGTGCATGTGAGTATAGGTGGACAAAAAAATTGAAGCATCTAGCAACACAGCTTGCTTGGGAAACTATACATAAGGCACAGTGGCTGGGATGTAGCAAGTAAAAGGCTAATGGTAGAAAACAAATCTGAGCAGGCAGATAACGGCAAACTTCCCAGTGTCTGTTGTACATGGTAAAGAGTTTGGATTTTGTAAGTGGAAGAGAACACTAAATAATAACAAAACCAACCATATTTCACTGCCTAGAATGTGTCAGACAGTATGTCAACCACTTAATAAGTGTAATTTCATTTAACCTTCATGAAAACCGTGCAAGGTAAATATCTCCATTTGGAGATTTTCTTTTTGTTTTTGAGGGGACTCAGAAAAATAAAACTTGGCGACTACTAAGTGGCAGAGAAAATAATGTAATACAGTTGAGATATCCTAAGTGATATTCTAAGTGAGAGATAGTGAGTATGTGAACCATGACTGGACAGTGTGGAAGGCAAAGATAAGACACTTAGATATTTTAGAATATATAGTCTATGGGGATTGCTCTACTGGAACTATTTGCAAATTTCAATAGAAACGTAAAAAATAAAAATAAAGCACTAAGACTCGTACTGAGAAAGTGAAAGAGGCTTTTCAGTCTGTTTGAGTGGAGACAGAGTTATACATGGGTATTTTTCAAGTGGGTGAGTAGAGAGAGAACATTCTATACCTGAAGCATAGTCACCTTCTCAACAATAGGGAATTCTGATACAGTAAGACTCTATGTTAATCCATAGATTAACATAGAGTATCTTTTTAAGATACTCTTTGATCTGAAATATATGTTTTTGATTTGTTTTACTGAATTTGTAACATTTGTAGGGGGCTCTGTACCTAATATCTGTATCTGGATTAAAAGTAAAGTGTGAACTTTGTGAACATTTGAAAGACTAATTTTTTAATATGTTTGCTGTTGTAGCTATTGAAGTCCTGGTATAATATATAAGGAGAAACACTTTGGACAGGAAAATACAGCTCTATAACATTTCTAACTATTGCCAAAAAGAGAAAATTAATTTTAATTTTGTTTTGTGTCTATAAACAGAAAGTATTTGTAAATGTGAAATTTAAATTGACATTCTCCAAAAGAAAGTAAAGTCCAACTTTTCTAAAAGTATTTCCCATGTATATGGCCAATATTATTCTTAGGTTTGAAGTGTTGCTTAAAAGAAAACACATCAAAGAGAATTTTAAAGACCTGAAAGAGAAAAGAAGCAAATCTTGTGTGAAAGCATTAGGAGAGTGTTGTGTGTAGTGGGAAAAAAAAAAAAAAAAAAACCATAAAATAAAAAAAAACAGAATATCATTAAACATAATTTTTTCTCATATTAAAAATATAGGAAACAGTATCTGGTAAAAGAAGACAAAAATTAGAAGTAAAATTTAATGTATAAATATGAAGCAGGAGATAATGGATTTCATAAAAAGAAAAATGACTTCTGCTTGAAAGAAATAGATTTATGAGTGGAAATATACCTGTATCATGTATTAACTGAAATAGTTATTGTGACTATTTTATTTATTCTTTATACAACTTGAATAAAGTTAAATGATGACATCACAACTAAATAACACAAATCTTAACAGTAAAGACAGAGTTGTTTCTATTCATAATTGCATAATTGCAAT
Organism: Callorhinus ursinus; assembly: GCF_003265705.2. Lineage (NCBI taxonomy): Eukaryota > Metazoa > Chordata > Mammalia > Carnivora > Otariidae > Callorhinus > Callorhinus ursinus. Next base: position 35,334,682 of record NW_027397063.1, on the reverse strand, counting down.
GCCAGCACACTGCTGAAAAAAACGGTCATATACCACGAACCACGTCTGGATTCCACAAAATCAGAGTTTGAGGCAAGACCTCACCTGAGGGGAATTTATTTGGAAGTCAATGACAGGCAGCAGGCATGAATAAGTAGGGAGAGTGAAATAGGAAAGGAGGAAAAGGCAATTAGGAAAAGCCAATAAAGGATTATTATAAAGTTGGCTACCACTGTGGGTAATGGTGTACAATCCTGCTGGGAACGTCTGAGTACCCTTACAAAATGCATTTCAGAATTGTCTGCTGAGCAATGAAAGGGAGAATCATTTATCTATTGGCTCTTAACTCTTACTGATTAAGGATTGCCCTGGAGCAGGGGAGGGGGAAATTAATCCCTTTTAGTACCAGTTTAAAAATATGTGAATGTCAAGTGAGCTCCAGCAGGTATCCATGTCTGGAATCATAAAATCCTCAGATTGTGGGCAAGAGATGCTTGGCACATATTTGAAGTGAGGCAACGTAAGCTCCAAATAGGACAAAGGCCACACTGTTTTCTAAAGCTAAGGCTGAAATCAGATGAGGCCTCGATCAGATCAGGGCAAGCAGATGTGAAGCAATGTGCCTCATTTGAGGTGCTCAGGTCTGTTCATGCCCCTGCACGAACTATTATCCCCTTCTCCAGTTTAATTAAATCCATCACCAAATCTTCAATGTGGAAATATCAGTAAACTCTATAGAAGACAATGCAGGAGAACTAGTAGAACAAATTATGTTTATTTTGTAGTGGATTTACTCTAGTAAATATTACCTAAATTTTTGTTTTAGCAGCATTTTTAAAATTTTTATGTTGTGTTTTTTTGGTCACAGTTATAAATTTATTCTGAATTCCATTATAATTCCTTTGTGTTCCAAATATTATATAGATGTGTTTCTTTTCCCAAGTATAAAGTATTTTTAATTTCTAATATTTTGATTGATTCCTTATTTTAATGTAATGTGTATATATGTATTGTGGTAAGTATGAAATCTGGCCTTTGATCTTTGTTGAGTCTTTATTACCTTTATAATAGGGAATTTGTTTACAAAGAAATTTAACAGCCATATACAAACTTAAATCTGATAGAGTGTTAGAGTACAAAGATAAATCATAAGTTAGATGTCGTGTGAAAGCTCAAGTTAGCCAGATGGTTTATTCGCCTAGTAAATCTAAACCACAGAAAAGCAAGTATGGATAACTTGTAAAGGCATTGGTAAAAAATTGGGAGAGAGACTCTCTAGTTGAGAAAAATACCAAAGTACCACAAGTACCAAACAGACCGGAAGCAAAGAAGTGGTTCAGTGTTCAGAAAGCCAAAGGTGTAGCAAGGCAAGAACAGAGTTGTTCAGAAGCCACATTTCTAATGGTGCATCTCAAAATTGCAAAGAGTATGCTGTCTGGAAGGGACCTTTTAGGTTCTGAAAAAGATCATGGTTTCTATTGAGGCTTGCACATACCCACAGTATTAATGCAAGATTGAGAGATCAGGTATTTGATGAATGCCTGTATGCTTGCAGTGAGCCAGAATTTTTCTGAATAAATTGCGATGTTTTCACCTCAAGTAGTTAACACACTTAACAAAAATTGAAATCTAACTGTCTAACAAAGTTGTTAAACATTTTGATACTTTTGTATTAATATAGCTCACATTTGTGGAGCACTTATTTCACTTTTAATATAGTATTTTAATTCTCTCAACAAATGTGTTAGATGATATTTTCCCAGCTTTATAAATGCAAAAGAAAAAAAAAAGGTGCTCAACTCTGTGAAGGAACTTGTCGACATTAAAACACCTAGAAAGTGTTAGAGGAGGATTTCAATACAGGAAATCTGACTTAGAGCTTGGGTTCACTTTTATGTTGCATAGATATTTGTGGCAAATTCAATAACAAAAAATATGTTATTTTCTACTGCAATGTGATAAAACTCTTTTTTCTTATAGATAAAGACACAGATTTTTTTTTCTAAGATTTTATTTATTTATTTGACAGAGAGAGACACAGCGAGAGAGGGAACACAAGCAGGGGGAGTGGAAGAGGGAGAGGCAGGCTTCCTGCAGAGCAGGGAGCCCGATGCGGGGCTCGATCCCAGGACCCTGGGATCATGACCTGAGCCGAAGGCAGACGCTTAACGACTGAGCCACCCAGGCACCCCAAAACACAGATTTTTATTCTGCTACGTTTCCAGCACTTCAGTTTTATAAGAGAAATAGCCACAATATTATGTGCTGGGCATATTAGATATAACTCTCCTTTCTTGATCCTGATGAGTATTTTCCACATTTTAAAGATATAGGACATGAAACCCAAAAAATAAATGTCCCAGAATCACAATACTGTTAAGTAGAAAAGAAGAAAAAATGTCAATATGAGAAGAATCCACACTAGATGTAGCTATTCCGTGCATTCCCTTTTGTCTCCATGCTCGGGAAGTGCAGTGACCCCACTGACTGGATGCTGGGCAGTCACCCAAAAAAACATGTGAGAAAGAGCTACTAAATGCCGTTACCAAAGCTATAGTAGAGGAGTGAGTCTACTCTCAGTATATTTATAAAACTTAGCCTTGAGCCAATGGGTATACGTAGTGTATGATTCCCAAAAACATAGCAATAGGAATGGCTCTGATTGAGAATTGCATTCTATCTCCTGACCTTATGGTTCACGATGATGTTGAGCATGTATAAAATGCAAAATATTTTAACCCTTTTTCCACACTAAAATGAATAAACCCAAACCTATAAAAAGAAAATATTTGGTCTTTGGTATGTCCAGCTAAATGGTCTGGGTTACACAATTAACTATGAGCAAAACCATGATCATCTTACAGTAATTCAACACAGTGGAACAAATTATTGTTCAATCAAAGGAAACAATTCAACTAGTGGAAACTTTTCTTGCTGGCTTTTTGTTGCTCCAACTTAAAATCCTTTTAACTGCTTTCATCTTTGCTAGTTAGGAGACTAATCAATCCTATCTCTATCCTCTTTACCTGCATGAGGCAGAACAGGCTTAAACTGGGCTCAGAAGATATTTTAAGTAAAGAGCTAGAGGGTAAATATTTTTGGCTTTGAGGGCCATACAGTCGCTTTCAAGACTACTCCACTCTAATTTTGTAGCACAAGAACAGAGACAATATGTAAGTGGTTATTTATGCCTCTGTTCCAATAAAATTTTTGGACAGTGAAATTTGGATTTTGTATAATTTTCATGTGGCATAAAATATCCTTTTTGGATTTTTTAAAAATTATTAAAGGAAATGTAAAAACCACTCTTAACTTGTGAGTTGTACAAAATCAGGCTATTGGCTGGATTTTGGTCCATAGGTCATAGTTTGCTGACCACAGATTTAAAGAATAAAATATAGAGAAAAAAGTGATGGCTGCCAGACGGGAAGGAGGCAGGGGATGTGTAAGAGTGGTGAAGAAAAGTGGGAGGCACAGGCCTCCAGTTATGCAATGAATAAGTAACAAGTGTGAAAGTACAGCATAGGGAAAGTAGTCAATGGTATTGTCATAGTGCTGTATAGAGACAGATGGTAGCCACAAGTGTGAACGTAGCACACATAGAGACTTGTTGAATCACTATTTTTACTACCTGAAACTAATATAAAATATATATAATATAATATATAATAATATATAACATAACATTGCTTGTCAACTATACTCCAGAAACACAATTATATAAAAAAATAAAATTGAAGAAAGGAAACAAGATCTTTATTAAAAGGGACTAATAGTCAATGTTGTCTATTGTTACTTTATTATTTGTCAAAGACATTTTAAAATAAGAAACATGTTTAGTGCAGTTAAGTAACTCTAGGGAGACTGGTTTGACTCTAAAAAAGAGCAAATATATAGTGTGAGCAAATTTATATAATTTGTTGGCATTTCATCGATTGCTATCACTAATGGTTTTTGTAAACTTAAATAGGAGCATAATGTTTCTGTATCCTTATCAATCCTACTTGGTTATACGAATAACACTAGTTGAATTTAAATTGAAAAAAAAAGAATCACACTGGGATTTGATTAGGATATGTTAGAGAAATGGGGAAATTATGAATTCCCCCTGAATGAATGAAAATTCTTTCTATTTCTCTTATATTACATAAAACTATAAATTGCTCATTTGTATAATGGATAGGAGAGCAAGAAATATGTATAATTTTGGTAATAAAGAATAAAAGAAGCATTATTTCAGCTGCATAGCTATATATATATATATATATACACATTCCAGAGTATAATTTCCATTCTCAGTTACTTCCGCACAATGAAGGAAAGAAAAAATACACCACTAATAAATAGATAATAAAATATATTTGATAAAAACATCAACATATACTGTGTATGGAATATCACTGTGTCATAGCAGTGGCAAGTAGTTAATTGTGATAATTCATTATAAAGAACTAAGATTCTGGGGCACCTGGGTGGCTCAGTCGGTTAAGCACCTGCCTTCGGCTCAGGTCATGACCTGGGATCGAGCCCCGCGTCGGGCTCCTCGCGCAGCGGAGAGGCTGCTTCTCCCTCTCCCTGTGCCTGCCGCTCTGCCTACTTGTGCTCTCTCTCTCTATCTCTCTGTCAAATAAATAAATAAAATCTTAAAAAAAAAAGAATTAAGATTCCAGTGAAGTCAGAAAAAGAACCAAGCCTTCAAGGAGATGGAAAAGTACAGTACTCAGAACATAGGATGTAAGGAACTTCTATCTGAAGAACATATTCAAAAGCGAGTATTTAGTGAAGAATTTTTGAATAATGAAATAGCTGACAAAAGATCTTCCTTTCACAGAGTGAGGACATTTAAAGATAGTGTCTCCTTCAATCTTTCTGTTCTTACTACTATGAGCCCAGAAGAAATGAAAAAAAAAAAAGTGCAAATGGATTTTCTTTCTGATCTGTTTGAGTGTTTGGGGAGAGTAAACAAATCTATATCTCTGTTGAGTTACCCTTTTTTACCTCATCGATGAACTGGAACCTGACACGGTGTAAAGCCTATGTCTGAGTATCAGGGAGTCCTGTCCTCCACTTCTGAGGAATCCGATAATACTCTTCTCTTCTAGATGTATTTGAGATATGTTACATGGTCAGAAAATGTGGAGGCTGGTCAGTTGGGGCTTATAGGAGATGTAGGCAGAAAGAAACTCCACCTCTCTTTTAGAGTTCTTTTCTACTTCATGATGAACTGTTCAAAATACATTGTACACCCGAGACTAATATAACACTTGTATGTTAACTATACTGGACTTAAAATTTTTAAAAACAGAAGCTAACTAGGAAAAAAAAAACAAAGCTCATTCTCTGTATCTGTTGGAGCATCCCCTCTATTACTTATGAGAACACTCTTTTACTCTTAGGATTTGCTTTGAGCTAATTTCTATGGTAGACATATGTTTCTACATGGTCTGTGGTAGCAACAAAGGTATTTGAGGAAGAATTTGACCTTCTCCTGGGTCTTAGTTTCTTTTTTCTTTCTTTTTTTTAAGATTTTATTTATTTTTTTGTCAGAGAGAATGTGAGCACAAACACGGGGAGGGGAGCGGCAGGCAGAGGGAGAAGTAGACTCCCTGCTGAGCAAGGAGCTGGATGTGGGACTCCATCCCAGGAGCCTGGGATCATGACCTGAGTTGAAGGCAGATGCTTAACCAACTCAGTCACCCAGGCGTCCCTGGCTCTTAGTTTCACCATTTAAAAAAGTGTCCCAGTGACCTCTTTTAGCTAATCCTCCATGAAATTTAAAGAAGTTCATCTTCCTCTGGTAGTAGATGTAAAACCAGGAGGTCTATTCTTATTCAGATATATGTGAAATTTGCAAATGAACTTTCACTTAATTCAGGGAAACCTGAAACACCTGCAAAAGCTTAGATTCTGTTTGGAGTCTCCCATTTAATTCTTTTCTGTGCTAAATGGCTTTTTGGGACCACACCTGCATTCTTTATTGATGATGAACACAACTGTGACATGATACTTTATTTTTTTATTAGAAAGGTGGGTGAAGAACTGATCAGGGAAATCCAGGAGGCTTACTCCATTTCTTAAGAACTTTGGAGGTATTTGGAATCACACAATGGCCGTTGATCTGTGATATTTGATGTTTCTTTGATGAATGTTGTCACAATGCCTTTTTTGGTCCACTCACTTTGAGTAGCCATGCCATCATTTTTTAAAGCTCAACCCAATTCTAATGTTTGTTCTAAGATGTGTACCCAGAAGAGATCTAAACATTGAATAAAGGCCTCCCTTTATTCCAAGGGGCACATTTGAAAAAGCTGGAAAAAGAGCTCTGCAATGAACAATGACCAATCTTTTTCTTTTTGGTACATACTCTGGAGTATTCCATTCCATATCATTAATATAACAGACAGTGAGGTCTAATTATTTTGCTCATAATTGAAGAAAAATGCCAAAAAGTGATGTAGTCATTATATACGAATCCTCCAGCTCCCTCCCCCCACCCATTCATAAGGAAACACTGCATCACCTAAGAAAACATCTTCCTCTTCCTCAGATATAAGTCATGATGGTGCATCTTTGATGAACAGTTTCCGTGATGCTGCTTCAGCCCTAACCAAGGATGTAACTATGGTGTGAATTAGATCTGTGGAATTTCTCTTCCACCTTATAATGTACATGCTGCCTCTGAAATATCTATCTGGCCTCAGAGAACTTTGGGAAATATTTTATTGATGAACATCTTGATACCTCTTTCACCCTACTTAATGTTACTGTTGGAATAGTTTAAGTCTCAATAATCATGATCAGATATGTGGTGTTTCTCTTTTCTTCTGAGTCAAAGAACCATGACATATATTTACCATGGATTAGCCCCTCCCTTTTACAGCTTTAGAGTCTGGACAATCAGATCATGCTCTTTTTGGTGCCATTACAGAAGTCTTTATTATACTTCATTTTATCCCTTTCCCCCAAAATACAAATGACCTGCACCTCACCCCATGGAAGAAACAAGCACTTGGATAGATTCTTCCTCTTCCTCCCCATCTAAAAAAAAAAACATTTTGAAACCTCATTTCTGTATTTCATGCAACAACCCCAAGTTCCTGGATATCATATAAGAATGGGGGTAAATGCTTGCTTATCATCTCTGCCCTGATGGACTTTGCCCTTACAGATACCTGCTGAGGTTTCTAGCCAGAATGAGTACCAAATCCTTTAGAACATTTCATTTAAATAATTTTATTCACTAGGTTTTAAATATGTTTTACTTTGATTAGTGAGGCTGTTATTTCTCTTCAATTTATTTCTCTTTTTCTCTGAGAGTATACATTTTTGAGCCAAATACACTGTAAAGTTTGGCAAACAAAAATAGACTTTTTTGTCACAATGCAGAACATCTCCCGAAAAGTAGATACCTAAGGATTACTTACCAAAAGCATCCAAATCACCACATGTTTTTCCTCCTTCATATTTCAATTTTGATTTCTTATAATAGCCTAAAGAATTTTATCTATGTTATCCCAATTTTAAAAAAGTCTTCTGAAATTTATCAAGAGATTACTATGTGTTTAAATTCATTAAGCACATGAAATATATGAACAGAGCAAATATCTTAGAATATAAATTATTTAAGAATGAACACTTACAGTTAAATTTTATTCAAAAGCTTTAAATATTTAATATTTTTCTTTAAAGTATTGCTTTAGATGTGCAGTCTAATAGATTAAAAAAGTGACTTCATATAACAGACAATTATAGCAGAGCATTATTGTGAATGTTTAATCCCATTTTTTCTTAATTTTACCTGAACAAACATATGTCCTAGGTTCCATCAGAAATAAGCATTTATAACAAGTCAAATCTCATAAACACACCATATCCCTTATAATATGCAATTCTTATTTCAAAGTCTGGAGAAAAATTAATAAATAAAAATTTATCATTCACAGAATAGTTTAAAATGCTTCATTTATTCTCAAGAACTTTTTCAATTGATTCCATTTTCCTAGTTTTTTTTTTCTTTTCCACTGCATTGATTTGGCATCTTACAAAGTAGCTGTAAGTATATATAATATTACAGAATACTTCTTTATTCCATTTTATGTAAATATCAAGGGCTGCCAAATTAAGAGCCAGAATCTATAAACATTTTAATTTATTTTTATTTGTAAAGATAAATCTTCATGATTTGCTAAATTAGCTTTCTTCATTGGAAATATTTTTACAGTATCAGAAAAAATCTCCTTTGAGTTTGGTGTCTTCTTAGGAAAGTGAAAGAAGTAGAGAGGGCGACTATTTGCTATATTTTTCAAAAATTCTTCACTTTACCATTTTTTAGAACCCCAGCTGGTAATACATTCTTCTTTGTGAAGTTTGTGACAATTATTTAGATGGTTGATGATCCACATACCATTACATCTCTATTTGGGCCACAAAGCAGGATTGTGGTATTTCACCGCTAAAGGAAGCCCCAGTGTTAACTTGGCCATGGCTTTTTCATTTTGAGACAACATGGCACATCAGTAAGGTACATTACATATTATCTTACACACATAAATTACTCATAAATTGAGAACATTTTTATGATTGATTTTGAAACTTAATTTTAGAATTTATCAGACTCAAACAGCAAGACTTTCCACCTAAAATAAACTTATAAGTTTAGATGTAATTATGAATAACATCTTATAGAAATAAGTTTGTTTCTAGTAAATATTGATATTTTGAAAATGTTACTCTATTTTAATTATAACATTTGTAAACTTTAAGTAAATAAACATCTACATTTTCTTAGCATTGGAACATATACCTTCAGTAAAGCATCTGTCATGGTCACTTCTATCTTGCTTCTGTTCAATTTAAGGTCAGTCAGTTTTGATAGCTTACAGAAAAGATTGATAACCCTTAATCTTTGTTAAGCTTCTTTATTGGAGACCATCAAGATTTAATTTTTTTTTTTTTAAGCTTACTACTCAGTAGATAAATGGCTTACAAGTCCCTTCTTTTCTAACTTTTCTAATTAATCTGAATGTCATTTGGGAGGGCAGGAAATAGGAGGGATTATTATTTTTTTTTTTAAAGTCTTGCAAGCTAACTCTTACAAATATGTTTTTTTATCAATGTCAACTCCCAGATAATGCCATTTGTGCTAATCCCTAACAGTCTCTACTGTAGTGCTTTAAGTTGTCTTTCGCTTTGATTTATTAGACAGCTGACCCTGGCCTAACCCTGTCAGCTTTAGTTCAGAGGATCTCTCACAAAAGATAGGCCTCTGATCTGACAAATTGATTGGCTGCAAGGAACAGTTTAACTGGAAAAGGATCTCCCTAACAAGTGATAAAGCCCTTTTATTTCCAGTTTACAGCTTTGGGTATGTGGGCAGAATTTATAAAATGTCCAACAGAAGGAGGAAACATTATGAGTAATCTGGAAAGCTTAATATAAAGGGAAGCAATAAAAAGCCCACAGCTTTCTGGTTAATGATAGTTCTGAGAATACCAGCAACTATATTTTAATTAAAAGCCTTTAAATGGAGGTTAATTGAAAATGATCATCCTAATTAGAAAACAAATATTAAAATTCTCTTAGTGTTTCAAAGCTAACTTAACTGGAGCATGATGATTTAGTACAGGGATAATAGATTGCAATCCATGGAAAAGCTATTGATCAGATTAAGGAACAAGTTGTCACAATATTCTTTGTCTGATAAAGCTTTTCAATAACTTCTGTCCATGGCACTTGGATTCTTGTCGCATAATTTTGCTACTTGTAATCACTACTCCAGTAAATTTTTATCCAAAAGGTTTATGGCCACATTTCCATTAAGTTTCAAGAAACAGAATTTTTTAAAAGTTGTGTTCTAATTCAGAAAAATATTTAATTTAATTAATTTATTTTTTTAAGATTTTATTTATTTATTTGAGAGAGAGAATGAGAGAGAGAGAGAGAGCACATGAGAGGGGGGAGGGTCAGAGGGAGAAGCAGACTCCCTGATAAGCAGGGAGCCCGATGCGGGACTCGATCCCAGGACCCTGGGATCATGACCTGAGCCAAAGGCAGACACTTAACCATCTAAGCCACCCAGGCGCCCCAGAAAAATATTTTAAAAACCAATATAAAACCCAAAGGATTTATCCTTTAAAGTACTTGGCTATTTTAATTATACCTTGCAGTAAATTATAGATGTTTCCACCTTCTTTATTTTTTTAAAGATTTATTTATTTTAGAGAGAGAGCAGGGGATAGGGGCAGAGCAAGAGGGGGAGAGAGTCCTAAGCAGGCTCCATGCCCCACTAGGGGCTCCATCTCACCACACTGAGATCACACCTCAGTGGCAACTAAGAGTCCGGGACTTAACCCACTGTGCTACCCAGACTCCCTTCCACCTTCTTTTTCTTGGCATTTCATTTTTGTTTTCCTTCACCTTCATTTTTTTTATCCCCTCTAATTGCACCTTTTTATGTACTCTTACTTCATAGAAGGTATGTACTAAATGAACTACAGTTTGTAGCCTATATATCCCTTTTATTCCTGGGTATATTCATGATGACCCACCACTTTGCATGACATATGCCCAAACCAGACCAAGATCAAGGTTGGAGAAATTGATTATACCTTTTGATGGAAACAGCTGCAACACTGATTTGACAATGGGGGGCAATAGATTATAGGTTGTCAGTCCTCCCTCCTGTCCGGAGTGGGAATGTGGGGCCTGGAGGAAGGAAAGCCATCCTGATGTAATGGTAACAGAGCTGAGAGTCTTGATGTGGCAAGGGTTACATGAAAAATGCTATGGCCATCCTAACAGCCATCCTAGAACTGGCATCGTTTTGTATATTTCCACCATAGCTAGCCTTCATTGATTTCTTTTTTTTAATTCTGATTTAGGCCTCTAGACTTCCTGGCAATCATGTTAACTACACAGTAGCTTTCTACTTCATTCTATTTCTGCCAAAGTTATCCAGAGTAAATTTGCATTATTTGCATCATTCCTGATCAGATGTTTTTGAAAGAGGGAAACAAAGACTAAATTGACAGACCCGCATTTTAAGGTTATGTCATTGGGACGATGTGGGGGACACTTTCTAAGAGGGAATACAAGTTCATTACTTGGAAAGAAAAGATATGATCCTTTCAATGATCCCTTCCTATTTTAACACACTTTCTGAGCAGTTTTCTTGTTGATTGTAGTGCTGGTTGTTAGTTTAGCAAAGAAGAAAAAAATATGACAAAAGTAAAGCAAACAGAAGAAAAATAATCTCAATGATATGACTCAGAATCAAGAGTTTCAGTAACATTGTTTTGAAATACTATATATAAGAAAACAAGGAAATGAAAATACAGTATATCAGGGGCACGTGGGTGGCTCAGTTGTTAAGCGTCTGCCTTCGGCTCAGGTCATGGTCCCAGGGTCCTGGGATCGAGCCCCACATCAGGCTCCCTGCTCAGCGGGAAGCATGCTTCTCCCTCTCTGACTTCCCCCACTTATGTTCCCTCTCTCACTCCTCCTGCTTGTGTTCCCTCTCTTGCTGTGTCTCTCTCTGTCAAGTAAATAAAAAATACAATCTTTAAAAAAAATAAAAAAATACAGTATATCTAATAGAATATGACCCTTGAACATACTTTGTATGCAGAAACTTAGGTTTGATTTTGTCCATTCCTTTGCTATATTAAGTGGAGTTTTTTAGTCCAACTTCAGAGTTTGAGGATTCGTGAGGAGAATATATGTGTAGAGCATCAAACTGAGATAGTAAATCAAGAGTGTTTGCATTGCAGGAGTCCTTGTCTACTAAACATTCTTACTTCATATGGATGGAAATTTCACCAATGACCTCATCATTTTACATTAGTTACAATGGGAGAAGATGCCATTGTCCAACTGCCAGCATTCAGTTACCCAGAGGTATCTGAACTCTGTGTGCATCCTCCTAAAATAATAACAAAAGCAAAGGATCCACGGACATGTAGGAGTTGGGAAAAATTACATATATGTAACTTGGCATTGAAAAAAGCAAACTAGAATGCTACAACCTGAGATGGTGGGAAATGATCAACTCTCTTAAATATTTACATTTTAGAAGCAAGTGTTGTCTTTTTGTTGGTTTGTTTTAAATAACAGACAAAAATTTAATCCTTAAAGAGTAAACTTTAATTGTCAAAATAATTAGTTTACTTAGAATGACACTTCTTTTTTTTAAGATTTTATTTATTTATTCGAGAGAGAGAATGAGATAGAGAGACCATGAGATGGGGGAGGGTCAGAGGGAGAAGCAGACTCCCTGCTGAGCAGGGAGCCCAATGCAGGACTCGATCCCGGGACTCCAGGATCATGACCTGAGCCGAAGGCAGTCGCTTAACCAACTGAGCCACCCAGGCACCCCACTTAGAATAACATTTCAAGAATATTTTTTAAATGAGGAGTTGTTGAGTTCATATTTAACTGCAGCCTATTTCTGTCGTGGTACCAACCTAAGTAAACTTTTAATTATCCTCTCTTTGACCTCTTCTGTTTCTCAACTCTGGCTTCTAGCTCAAAACACCTACTTGTACCTGCGGACTCCTCGCATTCCCAAGCTTTCATGAACCAAATATATCCATTTCTTTCTATCAATGCTCTATCTTCTTTCCTCCAATTGCACAATTGCTCTAGGTAAAAATAATAGCAATAATAATAATAGAAAAGGAGAGTGAGTGTTCCCTTTGTGCTATTTTAATTTAACATGTAGCTGATACACAGAAAGATTGATGTTCTCAGAGACACTATTTGATCATGAAGATTCCTTTGTGTTTATAAATTCAACTGGAACCATTTGAATATATAGATCATAGCAAATGTGCTATGAGAAAAAAAAGATGTTAAATTAGTACCAAGACTTGTAGGATAATGTTATTGAAAATGCTGCAAAATCCCATCATAAAGTTCTATACTTACCTCTTTACATTTTTTATTAGACTACATCCCAAGTCAAATTTCTATATGTAGCAAGGTATGGAGTATAACTAGATTTAGTAAGAAAGTCTAAAAGATTTACTCATTGATAAACTTTTATTTTAGAAAAAGCTTCTGTACATCAGTCATGATAGTAGTTTGGGCTACAAAACTCTAATAGTATTTTATTAAATTTGAAAACATTTTGGTATATATTTATATGAAGATACAATGTTTCTATTTCCTTAAAGAAAACTGAGTGACCAAATTTTTTTTTTAAGATTTTATTTATTTATTTGACAGGGAGAGACACAGCCAGAGAGGGAACACAAGCAGGGGGAGTGGGAGAGGGAGAAGCAGGCTTCCTGTGGAGCAGGGAGCCCGATGCGGGGCTTAACGACTGAGCCACCCCTTGAGTGACCAATTTTTTAAAAAGTAACTATTAACTATGAAAGCACAAAAGTTAAAAACACAGACTAGGCACGGATTCTTGAAAGTAAATTCTTTTTTTTCTTTATTTTTAAATTATTCTTAAAGGTAAATTCTTAAACATATTTTGCATCCAACTAATTTTTTAAAGAACTAGCATTTTAATATACTTTATTAAAGTTAATATTTCATAAGCTACATGTTTGTTATGTTTCTATCTGATTTTAGTGTTAAAATATATGATGTTGAATCATTCAATCAAGCTAGTTTTGACCCACATGGTTTTCAAGACAGTTAGGTTGTTTTCAGCACAGCATGAAAGAATTTTCACTTTAATTCAAGCCATTTGTTTCATGTAACATCAATGTATACATGACAGCGTTAGCAAAGATTTTGCCAAATATGCTATAATATACAATGAAGAGAAGGAAAAGTACCAAGTTATATTATCTGTTTTAGAGTTGAAATCATCTTACCTAAGAAAGGCTTTTGAAGCCATACTTCCTGAACATTTTAAAATGTAGCTGCTTCCAAAAACTTCACACAGGCATAATTATATTTTCTTATACTACTACCAATTGGAATGAGTTTATAAAGAAGTGGCATTTATTCCTGCAGTTCTTAATTATATTTCAGGTGTACATAAGAATGTATCTTGCTGTCTAACAGATTGTAAGACTAATTCTTTAAAATGGTCCTGTTAAATGTATACATTTGTTCCCTCAACCTAAAATCAGGCTTGGACTATTTAATATCACTAGTTTCACATTTCACCTAAGGAGAAAACACAAATAGCTCTGCTATCCAGAGTTTAGCCCATGAAATGTTTCCTAACAAGCATTGCCATGTCAAATATAAGTGGACGGGCTTTAGAAGATTAGTCAAACTGCCTTACTATTTACCTGTGAAAATTGAGGTCTTGGGTTCACATAACTAAATGAATTCCCTTACAAAGTATTTCTCTGAGTTTCTAAGTCATAAGTAAATGTCCCTTTACAGAAACAAACAAAAAAGCATTTTCTTGACATACACCATGTAATTACTAAACTTCTAACAGCGGTGCCTTAAAATACATAAATTTATGTAAACATGGACCCATAATAATACTTTGTCAACCATTTTGCTTTTCTTTATCTATGGGTCAGAAAGTGTTTTATTGGATATGATTATTATTTTTTACAAATGGAAAAACTTGAAGCAAGTTTCAGATGTTTGGTCATTTTTGAAGTTATTTTTGACAGATGGTTTTCAAAAGGAGCAAGCAAATACAGTAAGAGTAAACCAGTATCTGAATAGCCGTTGAAGACTTAGGTTAGATCCTCCACAGGGAAGCACATACAAATTACAATAATTTTTGTATATTGTCCAATATACTTTACAGATAAAACTCAAACCAATGCACATGTTCTCAAAATCTTATTTAGGTAATAAAATGAAATAACAGATATTAAAAATATTTTTTTTAATTATTAGTTCAAGTTCCTTTGACATTTAACTGATTACTTTAGATCTGATTAACTGACATCTAGAAAAATTATCATTGTTAGTTTTGCTTGAAAGTTATGAATGGTACGCTTTTATATATTCTGGTATATTCATGTAAATAGTTTCTAAAATTTATTTTAATAAAAGCACAAATGAAAGAAGAGAAATAGCAACCCACACCCCAGAAATACAAACAATTATAAGAGAATATTATGAAAACCTATATGCCAACAAATTGGGACAACCTCAAAGAAATGAATAAATCTCTAGAAACATATAAACTACCAAAATTGAAACAGGAAGGAAAAAAAAAAAAAACTCGAACAGACGAATAACCAGCAAAGAAACTGAATCAGTAATCAAAAATCTCTCAACATACACAAGTCCAGGGCCAGATGGCTTCACAGAGGACTTCTACCAAACATTTAAAGAATTAATACTTAATCTTCTCAAACTATTCCAAAAAATAGAAAAGGAAGGAAAACTTCCAAATTTACTTTAATAAATTCTACTTTCTAGTAAAATGTTTACCAAATAGTATAGCTGAAATTGGCCTTTTGAAGTCATCTCATCAGATACCTGTTTCCTATAAAACCCAAGTATGACTCTCTTCTATTCTTGAAAATCTCTAGGAAATGAGAATTGTGTACTATTCCTCTAAGTAAATGGATAAATTTTGCTTTTAATAAAAACACAAGGATGGGACTTACTACTCTAATGTGCTATCTCAGTCACAAGGTAGACTTCAAATAAATTGTTTGCTAATATATCAAGCAACCTTAATTTTTCTGTCATTACAACTCACAGAGAAGCACAAAGAGTCACCCTCTAAGAAAAGAACATACTCAATTTAAAATCATTGTGTGACTAGTTCTCTTTTGGGCAACACAATGCTCAACTAAGTGCAGAAGACACTAGACTGTCATGGGAACAAAATGGAGTAGGGAAAAAACATAGTTAAAGGCAGAGACAGTTGTAAAGTTTAACTGACCTATAAGTTTCTCAAAGGTGAGAGTGTGACTTGCTGTCCTAAGGAATAACATGGGTGGGAGGACAGCTTGCCTCTCTAAAATGGCATCAGTGAGGAATCAAATTAATAACAGACAACATCAAAAAATAAATCTGGCTTGCTCATCAGTTATACAAAGTCCACTGATTTTACATATATAATCACAAATAATTTTTCTGCATACTCAGACCCAGGTACAACCTTTTACTGAAATTGTGATAAAATTGCAGAGCAGACACATATACATTTGATTTTATTAAAAAAAAATAATTCCTTTTCTTTAGAAAAAAAAGAAAGAAAATCAACTACAATTATACTCACTATTGTTGCAATGTCATTTTCCCATTATCAGTGATCAAGTTATCTTATATTTTGTAATAATGGTACAACATCGTAATAAGACACCATGGTCAGGTGGTTTCAGTGTAACTCTCGACTCCACTTTCTAGCTTTTTGACCTGGGACAAGTAAATGAAAGGTTTTAACCTTCATTTCTTTATTTGTTAAAAGAGGATAATAATGGCATGCCCCAGTGAAACGTAGGTGAAGATCGATCGAGTAGAATTTAGTAGCATGCTTCCAGGAAATAATGAACAATATATAAGTACTGGCTATAGTTGCCAGTATTTCTTTTAATTTATGTGGAGAAACATGCATATACAAATGCAAACTATTTTGAACTTACTCTTTTCACATTCCCCTGTTTGTTTACTCCAGCCATTCTTCTACATTATTTCCCCAGTCGTACTAGGAATAGGGTGCATCTACCATAATTTCTTTATTGATATATAACTCTGTAGATATATATATATATATATATATATTGCCCGTATATATACATCAGGTTTTCCAGTCTTAGAGTTTTACAGAAGTAGGATTGTGTTATTTACATAATGCTACTTTGTTTTCACTAAAAAATAACTTCTGGATTCCTCTAGGTCATCTGAGATAGGCCTTTTATGTTAATGACTAATATTCTCTGGAGTATACATAACTGAGTCAGTTCTTCATTGAAGTCTGAATATTCACTTGGTTTTTAGGGTTTTTTTACTCTTCACAAAATTATATATTAAAAATGTTTACATTTTAATAATTTATGCATAAAAGCACAATTATGAGTTACCAAACCTGGTTTATTTTTTTTTTATTTATTTTTTTTTTCCAAACCTGGTTTAGAATTTCTGTGTTGAAATGCACATGCTTATTTAGTTTTAACTGATGTTCCCAGATTGGAGATTATGCTAGAATGGAAGCCCCATGGGGAGCTTTGTTGTTGTTCAACAATATATCTTAAGTGTACAGAAGACTATATGAAATTTTCTGTTATCGTTCAGCAATGTGTTTAGAAGAGTGCCTATAATTTATTATGTTCAATACATATTTCTTGAATAAATGAACAAAAACAACATAATACTTCATGTTTCTACACCCAATGTGCTAGTGTGTTTTTTTGTCCCATCTTTACCAGTAGATTGTATAATTCTTTTGTATATTAAAAAAAATTATGAATCTAAGAAGCATAAAGTTTACCTTATTGTATTTATTTTACATTTTCCTGATGTATTCTAGCATCTTCCTATTTTCTTTTGTAATTTGATTACAATGCTGTGAATTATGAATTAGAATACAATTTTACTTTTATTTTTATAAATTTTCTTCTCATTTTGTAAGGAATCTAGTGTTACTATCAAGATTATTCTTGATCTTCTATCTGCCTTATGAATATACTTTAAATCTACCATTGCACATTGACTTTGCAAAATAAATATTTTGTTATTATTTTTGCATATTTGTGTTATCTAACTTAAACAACTAAACCCTTATAATAAATGTGTACTTGGGGCACCTGGGTAATTCAGTTAAGTGTCCGATTCGTGATTTCAGCTCAGGTCATCATCTCAGAGTCCTGAGATCAGCACCACGGGGGCTCCAGCTTCAGACAGCAGTCTGCTAGAGATTCTCTCCTTCTGCCCCTCCTCCCACTTGCGTGCTCTCCCCCTCTCTCTCTCAAATAAATAAACAAAACTTTTTAAAAAATGTGTACTTATCCTTCGCTCGACTCCATTTGAATTATTTGCTTTGGAAATTAACTCTATCCTCTGATGCAAAACACAAGCCCTCACGAGAACAAAACTAAAAGTTCCTGTTATTTTTCCCGTTGGATTCTACTAATGTAGCTAGAAGTTGCTTTGTATATCTTTAGACAATTTTATCATCCCTTGTTAAATGAGTTATCATACTTGAGTCTTAATGTCTTCATGTATTTCCTTCCCAAGATTAAGTGATATTGTTTTTGTCTTCATGAATGTATTTTTAATTTTCTGGAGTTTCCTTATACAAATAGTTATTGCCAGCTTTATTTTATCAGTGGGAAAATTACTTAGATTGTGTAAAAAGTTAAGAGCTGTGGAGGTAATTTAGGTTTGAATGGTGTAATTTAATAAAATAAATACAAATATGAGGAAAAATTTTCCATGATAAGATACTATTTTATTATTTATAAATTGATTCTAGATTCATTTTTATAGCATTAACAGTATTTAACTAAAGGATATATTTAAGTCACCATCTAGAAAATTAACTTTTAAATGTAAAATTTTTTAAGAGTTTGTGTAACTAAAATGTGTGTAAATTTAAATGTGTCTGTGTATGTATGTGTATATACACATTTCTGAACACATACATATCTCTATATATACACACACATTCAATTTTGATGATTTCTAGTAATGGTGATAATAAAGAATTTGAAATAATAGGGAATAATTAACCCATTTTTTCCAAGTGGTTTCTTTTCATTTCATGCTATTAGTGTTTGTTTCAGATATGCTAAATTGACTGGGTTAAGTTTCTTCTTTTTTCCTTTATTTGACATTCCTTGGAATACTGTCTCTATAATTACTCATAAAAAGAAGTAATAGATGTCAGCAGAAATTAAAACAAGTAGTAAAATTAATATTTTAAAAATTAAATGGTATCATCATTGGAAATACATGTTATAGGATTCATAGAGTACAAAGATGTTACTGTAATCATAAATCACTGTAGTTTTATATATCTAAATCCTCTGTCCCCAAAATCTCTAGTTGCCCTTTATTTTACTTACTAATATTTTGATAGTCTAACCTCAGAAGTGAATACATATAGTCGGAGACTTCTAAGATGGATTTATTTATTTATTACATAAATATTTATTGAAAATAAGCACTGTGTGGTACAAACTTCCAGTTATTAAAAAGATAAGCCATGGAGATGCAAAGTACATGTCTTTATATATACATACTCTTTTATATATACAGTATATATACAGTCAATAATATACTGTGATAATTTTGTATGATGATAGATGGTGCTACATTTAGTATGGTGAGCATCGACTAATGCATAGAATTGTCAAATCACTGTGTTGTACATTTGAAACTGGACAAAAGTTTCACCCTTAGCAAAGAAAGAAAGAAGGAAAGAAAGAAAGAAGAAAGAAAGAAAGAAAGAAAGAAAGAAAGAAAGAAAGAAAGAAAGAAAGAAAGAAAGAAAGAAAGAAAGAAAGAAAAAAAGTGGCTCAGTGATTAAGTGTCTGCCTTTGGCTCAGATCATGATCCCAGCGTCCTGGGATCGAGCCCCACATCGGGCTCCCTGCTCAGCGGGCAGCCTGCTTCTCCCTCTCCCACTCCCCCCACTTGTGTTTCCTCTCTCACTGTATCTCTCTCTCTGTCAAAATAAATAAATAAAATCTTAAAAAAAAAGAAAGGAAAAAAGGGAGAGAGGAAGGGAGGGAGGGAGGAAGAAAAGCATTGTGGTAAATTTTCATGAAATAATGGTGACCAAGATATAAATGACCAGGAAGCATAAAATCTAGAGGACTGGGCAAGCATTGAAAATGTATTTTGTAATATGAAAAAGGTGATAGAAAAAGTAAATATTGTTACCATACCATGTAGAAAAGAGACCATACTTTGTGTGGGGGTAATCAGGAAACTCCCTACAGAGAAGTCAGAAATAGAACAAATGTAGAAGTTGTTCAGGTTTTCCTTTCTCTCTCTTTCAACAGGAAACAGCTAGTAAAAACCAATCGTAAAGATAAAAATATCAGATAAACTGAAACAATAAGATAAATGTAAGCAGCATCACTGAAGAAAAAGTGCAAAGAAGTGAAAAGAATTCTTGTATGTTCAAATGGTAAACCGAGCAAAAGGTATGGAGGCATTTTGATTTTATTGTAAAAGCTGTGTGATATCATTGATGGAACAGATATGGTCAGAATTGTATCAGTCATAGCTCTTAGTCAACAGTGTGGAGAATGAATTATAATCAGTAAGAGTGGAAAGTCTACTGTGAAAAATAAAGAAAGCATATCATGCTTTTCAGAAACATCTCTCTCTCACTCTCTCTCTATGTATGTATATATATTTGATTTATCTACAGAATGATATATAGCTTATTGTTATCTATGTATAGAAAAATGTAGGTGCCAAAATGTACATCATCTTCAAATTGTACAAAAAATTATTTTCTTAATATGCTTCCATTTTGTATTTTTTTAAAGCAGGCAGTTTGGGGTTGAAACCCAGAAAAGTCAGCTTTTCAATTAGATTTGATTTTGTCCTAATTTCAAGGTTATGATTAATTCATTAACTATCTCTCATGCCAAACAGCAGTCAATGGATACAAAACAGAAAAATCATGTCAAATACATTTAATTTCCAAATTCCACAGAGTTTTCTAAATGCTAAAGTTATTTTCTCACACTTTGACATTTTAACAAACTTGTGGGATGATCTCTATTTCTCTTGCAAACAAAATGCATTTCACTCTAATAACTGATCATTTCCTCCAGGTGTTAATCAGTTCTGTTTGAATAACTGTAGTTATCTAATTCAGAGTCAGGGACACTTTTTTCTTTGATTTTTATTTTTACATCTCTAAGGTCAAAATATGGAATTTTTATAGTTTCTTTAGTAAGAATTCTTCATAATTAAAATAAATTTAGGGGCTCTTGGGTGGCTCAGTTGGTTAAGTGCCTGACTCTTGATTTAGGCTCAGGCTATGATCTCAGGGTCATGAGTTTGAGCCCCGGATCAGGCTCCGCACTGGGCGTGGAGCCTGCTTGATTCTCTCTCTCTCCCTCCGCACCTCCCCTTCCCCTCACCATGCTCCCTCTCTCTCTCTCAAATAAATAAATAAATTTAATTAATTAATTAATTAAATTTAGCCAATTGTGCTATAAATTCTTTTAATGGTCCCCAAATGCATTGTCTTTTTTAAGCAGTTACTTCCTAGGCAATTCCTTCACATTAAGAACATACTTCAAATATTATATACTTACTTGGTAGTGAAGCCACCCATATTTAAATTGAATAGTTATGCCATGTATCCTAAACTAAGATTGTTGCTCTTCATAATCGTGATAAACATGCATAACATTGGTTTACAGTAGTTTATGTACAAATAATATTTATAAAAATGCCTCTTTTCTAACCAATATTGTATTGAATGTAACTGAAATGAACAAATTTTACAACACAATTGTGGTTCTTATATATATTATTTTAGTTTTACTGCTTATCTTCTTCATTTAGAAAATGGAGCCTTGCACATTTTTCTCTTCATTTACACAATTGAATAGGGTAGTCAGTGTTCTTGTTTTCATGTGATTTTGTTTCCTCTTGTATTTGGGTTATCTCTCTAGTGCCATGTTAGGGTTAACGTAGAGCATGAAATCAGCCATAATACCTGGCTTGCTAAAATGTAACACAGAGGCCACTGGAGGTGAGGGAGGGTTTCGGAGAAGGGTGTGGGCCTTTGGAATGACCACTCTGCCGTTGGAATGCTGCAGGGAGTTACCTTCCCCAAAGCTCTCTTAGCCCAAACAGCTGCCATGTGATCTAAGAGATGGATGCATTGTCCCTTAGGCTATGTTTAGTAGACCACTCAGATTAGTATATTGTATCTTTCCCATAAATCCTCTCAGTTTCAGTGCAAGACCCTTTGTCACACATCACATGCTTTAGAAACAGTGATATGGATTTGTGATTATCCTGAAGGACCAATAAAAGCAGGAGCAAAGAAGAGCAGAGTTCTTCGTTCTGAGCGTTGACCCCCTCCCCTTGCTTTCTCTTCTCTTTCATGGCAAAGTTTGGAGTAATCTTTCATCCAACGGTACAGGGCTTGCTGACCATTCCCGGCGTGCCATCTTTGACAATTTGTTCTTTAATAGTTCACAGTAATTTCATACTCTGGAGTAGATTTTAGTCTCTTGTGCACCATTGCAGACTGAAAATATCATTTTCCTGTTAACACCTATTCACAATTTATGAGACATGCACCACCTTACATAAGTCATGTATCTAAATTTGAACATGAATGGATTTTCCAAAATGATAAACCAATCTTACGTGAGTAGGTCTTCACAGAGTTATTTTATGTATTGTAATATATTTCTTGCTAATGAATTTTTAGAACTCAACAGCAGTGCATACTTTAGATCTTTGAAGATGACTAGGCAAAGCAAAGACTATGATCCCCATATCACACATCTGAGAATAATTGTCTTTGACTATGAAACAAAATGAAAAATGAACTAAAAGAGTGGCTATGGTGAGTCAAGGAATGTCAATTGGCAATCCTCTTTATTTAATTCATAAAATAGTATCTTGCAGGTCAACTTGTACATACCTGTTCCTCTAAAGCTGTGCTGTCCAGTGTAGCAGCCACTAACCACATGCAACTACTGAGTACCTGAAATGTAGCTAGGGTGGTTTAGGAATGGAATTTTCAGTTTTATTTCAATTAATTTAACTTAAATTTGAAACCTAAAGTTGTATAAAATAGTTTTTCCGTTAAAAACAGTATTGCTTTGGTGTGACATTTCACTGTAATCATTGCATCATGTGATATTATGGCTATAGTATAATGTTGTGTCAGGTGCATAAGTAGTTTCTAATATTATGTATAAACACATTCCTGTTCTAGTAAGTATTGTTGTATTAGTTCAATTCAAATGATTCTTTTTACTATACTGATTTAACATGGTAGTATGTTTATTTGAATATTTTTAGGTAGACAGCATAAGTTAGAGTGATATTTATGTAAATTGTTACACTTTTAATTTTTTATATGGACATTTTACTTATTATTTTACTTACAATGTAATTAAATTATTTTTCTCATGTAAGTAAATAAATATGGTCAGAATTAAATTTAAAACCAAACTTTTTTTAAAATTAAGTTTAAAACAAACTTTACTTTTAACACAGAGTCAAGTAGGGATAGAAATCTAGTACTGCAATCAGAACATTAAAGTAAACAGACTGGAAGAAGGTATTTGCAAATTTCATGATTAATGGAAGTTGCCTTATTTGGCTGTATCAGATCAAAATAGAAAAGCATTTTGTTTTTTGGGTTAAAATATTAAATGAAATAAAATGGAAAATATTATGAGACATTTTCAGCAAAAATACAATAAATTCGATGTTTTCTCTCAGCAGTCAAAAGAGAATAAATATGATTTTGTATTTGTTGCTGATGATTATTATTTGGGTGGTTGAAGAGTTCCACACAAATTTACTCTACTATAATTTCCAATTAAAGTTTTTCTTGAAACACAAGTAATGCTTGCCAATATTCAATTATTAAGTACCAAAATTTATGATTTATGCTTTCTCACCAATATATTTGAATGAAGTAATGTGAAGCTTCAAGGGTGGGGATTTATTTGTAACCTAGACAGATACTAAGACATATGTAGAAATTGAAATTTTTCACAATGCAAATCTGTAGTAATGACCCAGATATTTTTCTAATATGGATAAATATGCAGGATAAATTGACAGTGTTAGTAAATTGGCTACAAAACTACTTTTTAAAAAAATTTTGAAGAATGCTTTGCTGATATGGGTAAATAGAGTGATTTTAACCAATTAAATTTCTATTTGAATTTGATGTTAATGCTACTGAGTTGATATAAGAGTTGGTAAATTGATATAACAGGGAGAAATATTTTTGAAAGATACATTTTTGCTTCAAAGTCAAATCAATTTTTTAAAAAGATAAACCTATTTGTCCATTTGGATACAAATATTAAAGCAAAATCATTTTTAGCATTGAGTCAGTTATTGGAAACTTTTTTTAAAGATTTTATTTATTTATTTGAGAGAGAGAGCACAGAGGGAGAGAGCGAGAGAGAGAGAGAGAAGCAGACTCCTCGCTGAGTGGAGAGCCTGATGTGGGGCTCAGTCCCTGGACCCTGAGATCATGACCTGAGCTGAAGGCAGACTCAACCAACTGAGCCACCCAGGTGCCCCAGTTATTGGAAATTTTTAAGTATGTTTCAAACAGCTTGAATATTTGAGGTTACTTTTTCATCTGTAAATTTATGAAATCTTAAATAGAGATCAAATATTTTTGCTGAAAATTTAGCATTTGAATTAGATAAATTGCACATAACAAGTACATTTCAAATACTTGGAATTTTAAAATGCATTTTATATTTTACTTCTTGAGATAGAAATATTTTTAATATATTGGCTTCAATACAACATATTAAAAGTAATTTCAACAAAAAATGACATGTGTGACTCAGATTATACTTCTATTAGTCAATGCTCTTATAATAAGAAAGATTATCAGAGTGGGGTAAACTCCTATATAAAACATTCCAATGATATTCATAGACTTTTGAAATGGAAATGATTCACAGAACTCTAGAAATCTAGAAATATGCTGTGACACAGGGTTTTGTTCTTATTTTGTAATTGCTTGACTCCATAATCCTGTGTATTTTCAGGTTAAAAAGAAATGTGAAGACTATATTAAATTTAAATTAAATAAAAAATTTGAAATATCTGTAAGAATACAAAAGATAGAATTGTTTAACTTAGTCAAAAGAAAGGCAAATGATGAACTTTGTGGATTTATTCATTTGCTTCACATTTTAATGAAGAGGATTGTTTTTCAATAAGTTGCCATAAACATATTTATAAGCCAAAGATAGAAGAAATAGTGTTTACTGCAGTCATCTTTCTCTTTCTTTTTGAAGAATATAATAATGCTCATGGATTGTACACTACATACTAAAAAATGTTTCTTGGTAAGTTTCAGTTGTAATTCCTTCAAATGGTAAGTATGTAAGGATTTTTTTCCACTTTGAAAGTATCATTTGAAGGAAATTTTTATTAGTTTTGAAATTATGTGTGTTTTCTAAATGAATTTCTTCAGGGTAACATATATATTTTTTTTTATTGTGTTATTTTCCATGTTTCTTAGTGGTGTGCAGAGAATTAAAAACAAAAAAAAAACTTTTATAGTTTCCTATCCTATGTGTCAAGAATGAGGGAATTAAAGCTGTAGGAAAAAAAACAATAAAATTTCGCCCATATAAGAATAATAAACCGGGTGCCTGGGTGGCTCAGTCATTAAGCATTTGCCTTCAGCTCAGGTCATGATCCCAGGGTCCTGGGATCGAGCCCCGCATCGGGCTCCCTGCTCGGCGGGAAGCCTGCTTCTCCCTCTCCCACTCCCCCTGCTTGTGTTCCCTCTCTCTCTGTGTCTCTCTGTCAAATAAATAAATAAAATTTAAAAAAAAAAGAATAATAAACCAGAAATCTCTATTAAGATTTCTATATGAAATCTTAATAGAGAATGCCATTGTTCAGATGAAACTTACAAGTGCTTAATAGAATTGTTCACTCCTAATAGTATCCCAAGGAGTCAGTATAATCCTACCATGATCAGTGTAATATAGAAATTCCTAATAAGGCACATAGATTCTCATTAAATTCAGTTCAGACTTGCCACCAAAATCCCAATTTATGCAATCTTATTTTAATGACATATTTAGAACAAATGATATATATAAAATGTGTTCTAGGATAATAGAATCTTTTTATTTTGAAGTAAATATGATTCAATAAATAAATTTTAAAAAATCTAAACCAAGAATACAACCTATTGTCCTTTGAATTGTTTCATTTTTTTAAAGTCCAAAGTTTAATTTAAGAAGAAAGAGAATCAACACTGAAATTGATAGAGCCTGAGGCGTTGGTAAAAAAAGGTTCAAGATTTCAGTTGAGATTTACATCTTCAAAGTGAGAATAACTTTAACTTGTATCACTTCTCCTTTTGTTAAAATCTTTGTCAATAAAAAAAAGTAAGATTTTTTTTAGGGCCTCTTTTCACTTTTCTCACCAAAAGTATTAATTTATATTTATTTTCACCTATGGTGATATATTTGAATGACTGAAAAGGAATATTTGACTTCAAAGCCATATAAGTCCTTGGCAGTAGTACTGAGTGTGAGGCTATTTAGGAGAATCTCAAGGAAAACAGAACATTGAAAAATCTAAATTTAGTTACTTATTACACTTTTTCTTCCAGGATAGTTTTGGTGATCATAATCTGGAGTTAAATTATTGGAATCAATAAGAGACTTGTTATATATCTTTACCCACTGATGGTTCCAAAAACAGGAGTCTTATAGTATACATTAGAATGTTGACAAGAATCTACATTCAAATTTGTATTTTTATAAGGTTTTGCTGGAAGATTTTATTTTAAGCATCATTTATTGACAGTTAGGTTTGGCTGTTGTCTATGGATTTAAGGATGGAATTATTATGTGCAGTAGAGAATCCTTGCTAACTTCCTTAGAGAATCTGGAAGTGGAGTTAATCAAGGATTGATTATCCCCCAAAAATAAATAAATCCCCAATTATTCCATTCCAGATGAAATCAGAAGCTATGCATACCAGAAACTGACACTTCAAGTGTGGTGCTTTGTGTTGCCAAGTTTATTCTTAGAATCACTATAGAGCTCAAGCCAAACTATCTTATTGTGCAATAATATAAGCATCAGTCTCCAAATCTAGTTACACTCAGCCGACAGGTAGCTATTTAGGGAGACCATCCACAGGGAGTGATTGGAGTCCCATCTGTTTAAGAACTGTCTGCCAGTGATAGCAAAAGATAGGGAAGATCCATCATTCTAAGTGGGGGATCAATGGCTGAGAGCATACTGTAAAAAAGCAAGTCAAGAGAGTGTTATTTTGTATTGGGGAAAGTGAAAATGATATTGACCTTCTCTAAGTCATGTAGAATTGGATTTAGGGACATGGTTTTTATTGTGAGTGCTCCATGTAACTCGTTAAAGTCTTTCAAACAGCAGTAAGACAGGGCACTTCAAGTCTCTACCTATCATTAAAAAGAATAAAAGTATGTCTATTCAACCACTCTTCAGAGAAAAAGAAAAATGTCAATGTTATGTGACTCTTAGATCTCTCCTCTAGTATCTTTTGAAGTGAAACACACAGTACACATTTAATACTCAAACACAATTTTCTCCCATCAAGCAGATGGGCTGTCTACTTGAAGAGGGTATGGTTCAGTCAATCACGGAATCAGAGACTAGTAAATCAGGAGGATACCTATGATACCATCTATAAAACTTTCTCAAATTAAATGTGACCCAAAGAAACTAAGTGACTGCCTACATGTTAAACAAACAAACAAACAAACAAACAGAAAAGCTAGTGGAGAACAAAGGTGTAAACTAGAACCAAATATTCTTTTTTTTTAATTTGATTTTTTTATTGTTGTCAATCACCATACATTACATCATTAGTTTTTGATGTAGTGTTCCATGATTCATTGTTTGCATATGACACGCAGCGCTCCATGCAGAACGTGCCCTCTTTGATACCCATCACCAGGCTAACCCATCCCCCACCCCCCTTCTTCTTCTACAATATGATGCCATTCTAGTAACCACTTACCAAGTAATTATATACTTGGGAAGATATGATCATTATGGATCAAACAATAACAAAGTAATGCAATAAAATCCACTTATGGAGAATATAGTGAATTGATATCCAATATTCATCCCTCTTCTTGATATACTCCATAAGCTGAAGACTAAAAAATTCAACTCCTCAAAATTTCTTGCAATTAGCATTTCCTATGTTATTAAAGCTCAGTCAACTGGATGAACTCATACATGTTTTAGAAGTTGACAGTATGGCAAATGCTACACTTTTGCAAGCATTTTCATGGAAACATTTGAGTTTTGGGGGGGTAATATTAACCAAGTTCTTTGCATGTATCCCTGGGTGTTGGGATTCAGGCTTCAATATTGCTTGGATCTAACAGACACAGTCTAATTCTAGAGTCAATAACTCTGGGAGATCTTTCTCATGCTTTCTTCACAGTCACCAACAGGCACAGTGGTCTCCCTTAATTATGGTAGACTTAGCAGCTTCCCTATCCTCTCAGTTTAGTAGTATTTTCTGATGTCATTCTTGGATGCTCCATCAATGGAAAGTCTGTTCTTACCACTTGCTAAAAATTTAGTTAGCATATATTTTCTATTTTCCTTTGTCAAATGTATTTCTCTTTTAGCTTGAAATATTTGGTGAATTTTTGTTATCTACAACTGAACCCTAACTAATATAAATTTGTTTGGTATATTTGGTGTTTACTAAAATATTCAAACAAAGGAGTATGAATTAAGACTTGAATATTACAATAAGGCTTCAGAAAGAAAATGGATTTAAAATTAGACTTCAAATCAGCTAAGATTTTGATAGCCTAAGGAATGAGAAAATGCCAATTCAAAGGTGAGAAGTAACCTGAATTGATGACAACAGAAATGAACTTGCATACACCTACTTTTCAACCATGTACTAAATGCCCATTACGTGTTGAGTACTGTGAATACAGTAGTTCTGAATCACCATAAACACTGATTTGAATATAGTGGAAACTATGTTTGGGAGAAATGATGAATATACAACTGAGTTAATAGGAGGGAAGTAATGTGTTGGCTAATTGAATTTAAGTTTTAAAAAAAGGGAAAAAAATAAATGGTAGAATTAAAAAAAATAGGAGGGAAGTAAAATAGAGAAGGCCCTAAAACTGGGGAAGTTATTGAAAAAAAGAGTCTTTGAAGGATTTTTGAAAAGCGAGTGACATGATAAAATCACTGTTTAAAACATAACAGGGGCAGTGATATATAAGACAGTAGAGGAGCTTGACTAGAGGGATATTAAGATTAATGATGCTGGAAAGGGAGGCATAAATACAAGATCAAGGTATTTTAGGAAGAGATGATATCTATAGCATAGAGATTCATTTTAGTGAGCAGTTAACTTTAGAATATAAACATTAATAAAGACTTTCATATAAGGCTCCAGTGGAAATGAGATCACAGGTATAAATAAAGGGCTGTATGGAGCTAGAAAGAGGGCAAATGTGTGTTCGATGATATAGGACTTCTCAGAAATGAGAGACGTTCTCTGCTGTCTGCAGGCTGTAGTGAAGTGGAAAGCTATAACAGTTGCAACTCAATGAAATAAGATGTTTGAGAAGTTTATTTGGGGAGTTCACTAGGTAAATAATTAAGGATATGGACCAGAAGAAAGCCAGACAGTATAAATTTCATATAGGCCAAATCTCCCTACAGTATTCTATAGCCCAGGTGTGACCATCAGAGAAAAGGAATTTAGATACTCTCTACAAAATGTGTGTAAATATGTTAACTCCAGATAATGTGGGAGATAAATAAGGTGAAATAAATGGTAATGTCAGGATTTCTAAACCAATTTTGGGGTTTAATATTAATACAAATAACCTCTAAGAATGCCATGTATCATGATTCTCTAGTTTGTTTCCTTTCCCCCCTAAAGTTTTGAGGTACTCCACGATTTTGTGTGAAGAAGGCAGCCCAGATATTATGATGAGACTTTTGCTCCTGAATGAGGAGGGACAGAGTGAGTAACCCTTGATACCCAAATGGAAAAACTTACATCTCCTCACCTTGTCTAGTTAGCCTTGCATTAGAGACATCTGTAGCAGGCAGACATTTATTTCCTAGGCTCCGAAGTTATCTTGTCAACATCCTCCTTGGCCCACATGAGATGTAGGACCTGGAGGGCCCTAAGGACCAGAAAGGAGGCCATCTATCCTTCTCCACCTTACCTAGAGGAATCTTAGTGGGGAGTGGCCAGGAGTGGTCATTCCTAGCTGTGTCCCTGAGTGTTAATAGAGAGAGTTCAGTAGTATATTTGGGGGGTATAAGGGAGCAGGGGTTGAATTAAGAGAATAGGAACAATAAACAAGGGATTTTACAGACTCTAGAAAAGGGGAAGAATTAAGCTATTTCTGGTCCTATCTCCCTTAGGATCAGGGAGCAGTTTTCCCTCTCAGTATTTTCCTTTCATACTTTTGTTGTTGTTGTTGTTGTTACATTAGTCACCATACATTACATCATTAGTTTTTGATGTAGTGTTCCATGATTCATTGTTTGCGTATAACACCCAGTGCTCCATGCAGTACGTGCCCTCTTTAATACCCGTCACCAGGCTAACCCATCCCCCATCCCTCTCCCCTCTAGAACCCTCAGTTTGTTTCCTGGAGCCCATAGTCTCTCATGGTTCATCTCCCCCTCCGATTCCCCCCCTTCATTTTTCCCTTCCTTCTCCTAATGTCCTCCATGCTGTTCCTTATGTTCCACAAATAAGTGAAACCATATAATTAACTATCTCTGCTTGACTTATTTCACTTAGCATAATCTCCTCCAGTCCCATCCATGTTGATGTAAAAGTTGGGTATTCATCCTTTCTGATGGCTGAGTAATATTCCATTGTATATATGGACCACATCTTTATCCATTCGTCTGTTGAAGGGCATCTCGGCTTTTTCCACAGTTGGCTATTGTAGACATTGCTGCTATGAACATTGGGGTGCATGTGGTCTTTCTTTTCACTACATCTGTATCTTTGGGGTAAATATCCAGTAGTGCAATTGCTGGGTCATAGGGTAGCTCTATTTTTAACTTTTTGAGGCACCTCCACACTGTTTTCCAAAGTGACTGTAACAACTTGCATTCCCACCAACAGTGTAAGAGGGTTCCCCTTTCTCCACAACGTCTCCAACATTTGTTGTTTCTTTCCCTGTCCATTTTTGCCATTCTAACTGGTGTAAGGTGGTATCTCAATGTGGTTTTGATTTGAATTTCCCCGATGGCTAATGATGATGAACATCTTTTCATGTGTCTGTTAGCTATGTGTATGTCTTCTTTGAAGAAGTGTCTGTTCATGTCTTCT
This sequence comes from Callorhinus ursinus, assembly GCF_003265705.2. Lineage (NCBI taxonomy): Eukaryota > Metazoa > Chordata > Mammalia > Carnivora > Otariidae > Callorhinus > Callorhinus ursinus. Next base: position 35,303,764 of record NW_027397063.1, on the reverse strand, counting down.
GCCCATTTTTTGACTGGATTATTTGTCTTGTGGGTGTTGAGTTTAAGAAGTTCTTTATAGATCTTGGGTATCAATCCTTTATCTGTAGTGTCATTTGCAACTATCTTCTCCCATTCTGTGGGTTGCCTCTTTGTTTTGTTGACTGTTTCCTTTGCTGTGCAGAAGCTTTTTATCTTGATGAAGTCCCAAAAGTTCAGTTTCGCTTGTGTTTCGCTTGCCTTTGGAGACTTGTCTTGAAAGACGTTGCTGTGGCCGATGTCGAAGAGGATACTGCTTATGTTCTTCTCTAGGATTTTGATGGATTCCTGTCTCACATTGAGGTCTTTCACCCATTTTGAGTTTATCTTTGTGTATGGTGTAAGAGAATCATCGAGTTTCATTCTTCTGTATATAGCTGTCCAATTTTCCCAGCACCATTAGGATCTATACTGTGGAAACTACAGAACATTTATGAAAGAAATTGAAGACACAAAAAGATGGAAAAACATTCCATGCTCATGGATCGGAAGAATAAACATTGTTAAAATGTCTATGCTACCCAGAGCAATCTATACATTCAATGCCAACCTGATCAAAATACCAAAGGCATTTTTCAAAGAACTGGAACAAACAATCCTAAAATTTGTATGGAACCAGAAAATACCCTGAATTGCCAAGGAAATGTTGAAAAAGAAAAACAAAGCTGGGGGTATCACGTTGCCTGATTTCAAGCTATATTACAAAGCTGTGATCAGCAAGACAGCATGGTACTGGCACAAAAAGAGACACATAGATCAATGGAACAGAATAGAGAGCCCAGATATGGACCCTAAACCTTATGGTCAACTAATCTTCAACAAAACAGAAAAAAATATGCAATGGAAAAAAGACAGTCTCTTCAGTAAGTGGTGCTGGGAAACTTGGACAGCTATATTCAGAAGAAAGAAACTCAACCATTCTCTTACACCATACACAAAGCATTTTCTTTACAATAATGACTTCCATCTTCATTCCAAACCACATTGTGTTTTGAGGATAGGGAATTATCTATCCTCTCTCTTTCTCCCAGTATTCTCCGTTTTGGTAGTGTCCCACTTCCCATGTATACAGAAGAAAGAGGATGTATCTAGTTGCTATTGCCCACTGATTTCTAACCCCCCATCCTTTAATGCCCACATACCCACATAGCCACACCCACACAAACACTCCACTATGGGCAATTCTTTTGAAGGCCTGAAGAACAGACCAGGAAAGAGAGGTCTTAAGCAGGAGAACACAGTGGCATGAATTTTCTGCACTGAGTTTGGACTTGTCCTTGGTCAGGGGAAGACTGAGAAGTCAAGACTCTGAGAATTTCTGCAATTCACATGTATCCCTGGGGCTTTGGTAAGTGACTCTCAGTACATATTTCTGCCTGAAAGAAGGCTAGAGCTCTCTGATATCTCAGGATCAGCAGTGCTTGAGCAGTGACAACCTGGGAGTGACAACGAAGGTACATATTAGAGAGGGCACAGACTGAATGGAGCACTGGGTGTTATACGCAAACAATGAATCATGGAACACTGCATCAAAAACGAATGATGTAATGTATGGTGATTAACATAACATAATAAAATTAAGAAAAAAAAAGAAGGTACGTTTGATACCTATTATATCAAACACCTACTTAGATAGAGGCCTTTGGGGGCTAGCTGTTTGCATTGTGTACACTCAGCCAAGATCTTGTTTGCCCCATTCCAGGAAGTTTAGGCCTTACATTTAGCAACAAGCAGCTTAACATAGAAGAAGAACAGAGAGGGATGGGTGTTATTCATACCACATTATCAGCCTTATTTGCAGACAAATCAGTGAAACCCACACAGGCTAAGAAGTTTCTGCATTTGTTTAACAAATTAGTGAATGAGATGAGTATTGAACCCACTTGGAAATGAGGCCCAATGTTTCCAATTAATTCCCTCAACAAAAATTTACTGTAGACCATCTGTGGGTCCGGCACTGCATAATAATTGGTTCATGTCCTCACAAAGGTTATAATCTAATGGAGGAGATAGGTAGTATAGAAGAAAACAAACCAAGAAAAATCTATTGTATATAGCAGCAAGTAAAATCATAGTAAGAAGAATATGATATATTAACATAAAAGGAGCATGTTGTGGATACAGTGGTTGGCACTCAACACCCATTTTAAACTTCCTCTGGTATAGCTTCTATCCTGCAGAGGCTAGAAAACTTCCAGTCAGGGTTTTGGAAGTTCTGAGATGTTAAAGGCAAAAATGAGGCTTCTTGGGCTATTGGGCCATAAAGCTTAATTGAAGAGAAATCTAGTATGTTTTTTTCTGCATTGTAATTCCAGAATCTAGTCACTTGCTTTGTAGAAGTTGAGGGGATGTGGCAGTTGGTTGTAAATTCAGTTTATTGATGACATGACTGTAGCAGTATAATCTTGAGGTCAGTACAAGTAATGGCCTTCTGATTCTCCATCTTCCTAATTATGGCAGAGGCAGTGAGTATCCTGGCTGGGCAGCTAGCTGCTCTTGTTCTGCGAGTAATTGCTGGTGGTCCATCTGACTGCTTAATCCTCTACAGCTTTCTGAAATTTTTCTCTAATAAATCTATTTTTGATTAAAATGTCCAGAGCTGTTTTGCATTTCCTCCTGTAATTGAGGCTTAACTGATAAAGGGGACTCATTTAGATTCATTTTTATTAGCAACAGCATTTCTGAGGACATGGCTTTTATGTTGATAAATGAGGAATGAGTAGGAGTTAACCAGGTCATAACTGGGTAATAGGACCTCTCAGGCAGGGGAAGCAGCACAGGCAAAACCCTGACATTGGAAATAAAACTTTCTAAAGTACTGAAGATAAGTCAGTGTGATTGGACTGTATGGGGGCAGACAGGCCTCCTGGTGGATGATGCTAGAGAAGTAATTAGAGTATCATATTAGGACCAATGATTTGAGATTTCTCTAAACATAAGAGTTGGTGACTGAAGACATGAAAAGAATGAGGGTAAGAAACATTTTTGTTTGAAAAAGATTTCTCAAGTTGATTTTAAAAACTAGATTTAGAAGGAGCAAAAATGGTTGCAGGAAATGCAGTTAGAATACTATTGAAATAGTCTAGATGAAAGTTGATGGTGATACAGAATAGGGAGATTGTAAGTAAGAAAGATAAACTGGCAGATTTAAGATACAGTTAAGTAGTGAAACTGGCAGAACAATAAGGCAGAATGATTTCTTTCCCCACGTCCTTTTAATTCCACACCCAAATCTTAGATGTTAATACAACTTGACAAAGACCAGCCCAAATCAAGGCAGCCAGGGAAGAGAAAACAGTATTTGTTCCGACAGACAGTGATTTTTATTTTTCTCTCAGGTTACAGCCTCATTCCACTAGTATTGAGTGTCCTCATTTCTGACCAATCTATACTGACTGCTTTTCAGAAGAGCAAGGTGATAGGAGGAGCTAGGGAAATCTTCTGTCCAATAATGCATAATATGTTCTCTATTTTTGTCCTTTTCTAGACATAATCTCTTATTTCTATTTGTTAATTATTCTGAAATATGTACTACTTATCCATTTTTTTCCAAATATAATAAATATGCCTAATACCAATACCTCTGCCCAGCCAGGATACTCACTGCCTCTGCCATAATTAGGAAGTAGGTACAGGTACTGCTTAAACACTTCACATATGTTAATACAGTTAGTTTATTTCTTGCAGCCACCTAAATGTTAATACAATTATTTCCCCTATTTGAGAGATAAGGTAACTTGCCCAAATTCCCAGATAAAAATAAATAAAATTTAATCTGAGATAGTTTGATACCATGCTTTTAAATATTACTGTACCTGATTAATATAAGTTAAGAAGAAATATCTACAAAGTGTGTAGTTCTTACCTGGAAATAAGAGTTACTGTTAAATATGAATTTTAAAGTTTAAATATTTGAGGTATTGTGTGTTTTTTAAAAAAAGCACATAAAATAAAATCCTCTACTTAAATTTCTAACCCATAATTTCATTTTTAAGTCAGAAGTATCATCATCTGTCCTGTGGAGAAAAATAAACTTATTTTTGAAATATTAGCATCTTTAATTAAGTCTAAGATCCATTAGTAGAGTCCTCACTACAAATGTTTCTAGCAGTGATAATTTGCTATTGCTCTAAATACTACTCTTTTGTCACAGATTATTTTTGGTACAATTAGCACATTATTAGCCATTCCCGTCCTACTCACTATGTCACATACATGCACACAATCACAATACAGGGTTGTATGGAGGAAAAAAATGTGAGCTATTTTGTGAGACCAGGTCTCCAGTGCATGAAAGTTCATCTAGAGCTTGGAGCCAAAACTAAATGGTCACTTGAAATTATAGTTTTCAGAGAGTGAAATATTTATGTTGCCTCTTTCTTTTCAGTGCAGAAATGGTAACTGCAGATATTGTGAAATAGTGCCAAGAACTTTGGTTGGAAATTTAGAAGATTAATCTCTTGCTCTTCACAAAATACTATTTAGGCAGCTCTTTTTTAATATCCATGGATCTCAATTCCTATATTTCTAAAATGAGGAGCTGGAGCCAGATGATGTCCAACACTAATAAATTTAGTTATCAATTAGAGATTTAACTCTCAAAATAAGTACTAAAAGAGTCCCCCCATAATTACAGAATGCAATTAGAGGGGATGCTACAATGATGTGATATTCACAGGGAAAATACTTTGTATCAGTTAGGTTTATCATTAGCAATACTTAAAATTGCTTTACACAAATTTGTCTCTATATATTTTGAGACCTTATTATCAATTGCCTACACATTTAAAATAAATACTTCCTTCTGGGAATTGATATCACTATTTAATAACTCTCTTGTTTGAAAATGCTTGGTCTTATAGAAAAATCTGCATTAATTTTACATTAATATAATTATACAAGCTTTTTTTTGACAATTATCTCTGCCAGAAATGCATTTTTTAAAATTTGTTTTCAACATTTTTGTTAAGTATATGTTTAGCTATGTCTCATGTAAGAAAAGGTTGGATTTTTTTTAAAAAGCAAATCTCAAAACAATTGTCTTTTAAATGTATTGTTTTATCCATTTACTTTTACAATAAATACTCATATATTTGGATGCATATCTATCACTTATTTTTGTGATTTTCTTTGTTTTGATATTTCCATTTTTTTCTCTTTTCTTGGCATTCTCTTGGTTTTTTGTTTGTTTTTAAAGATTTTATTTATTTATTTGACAGAGAGAGAGCACAAGCAGGGGGAACAGGAGAAGGAGAAGCAGGCTCCCCACTGAGCAAGGAGCCCAACGCAGTGCCTGATTCCAGGACCCTGGGATCATGACCTGAGCTGAAGGCAGTCACTTAACCAACTGAGCCACCCAGGTGCCCCTCTTGTGTTCTCTTGTGTTTGTTAATTAAATTTATCGTTCCATTTTTTCCTGAACTAGTTTGTTGTACTCAACATTCTGATTAGATATATCCAATATTTTTTTATTATTCTTTTCATGGTGAATCTAGATCACTTACCTTGCACATAATTCAGACTTTCCTTAATGAGAATCTGTTAGTGGGAAACTCCCACAGATTTGTCTGAAAAATATCTTTATTTTACCCTTTGTATTAGTTTTTTAGGGCTGCTATAATAAAGAACCACAAACTGGATGGCTTAAAAAACAGAAATTTATTATTTCACAGATTTGGAAACTAGAAGTCTGAAATCAAAGTACCTGAAGGGTTGGTTCTTTATGAGTCCTCTGAGGGAAGGTCTGTTCCAGGCCTCTTGGGTTGCCCCTACAAGGCTGTCTTCTACCTAAGTCTCTTGACATACTCTTTATGTGCATCTGTCTCTGGACTTCAGGATTAATTATGGTTTATTCTGAGAGCATGTCTAAGAGAGCCTGCATCTGCTTGGCTATATAAAAGGATGATTTCTTTCTGCCTTTGCAATCCTCAGCATGTATATCACATATCTTTTTTAAATCTTTATTCAATAAAAAACTGTTTTCTTTCTCTTGTTTTAGGGAGAAATTTTCTAGGATTTTAATTTTATTTCTCCAACAATACATATTCAACCTTCTCAGTTTATGCTCCATGACTCTTAACCTCTCCTTCATGTATATTTTTTTCCTTCTCTTTGTGCAGCACTATGGAATTTTTTTTCATTTTTTCAGTTCTATTGAGGTATAATTAACATATAATATTGCATAAGTTTAAGGTACATAACATAATAATTTTTATATTTGTTTCACTTTATAATTTTTTATTTTTAAATTTTTATTTAAATTCTAGTTAGTTAACATACCATGTAATATTAGTTTTAGGTGTACAATATAGTGATTCAACACTTCCATACAACACCCCATGCTCGTCACAAGTGCCCTCCTTAATCTGTATCACTTATTTAACCCACCCCCCAACCCTCCTCCACTCCATTAGTTTATTTTCTATAGTTAAGAGACTATTTCTTGGTTTGCCTCTCTCTCTCTTTTTTTCCCTTTGCTCATTTGTTTTGTTTCTTAAATTCCACATATGAATAAAATCATATGGCATTTGTCTTCCTCTGACTGACTTATTTCATTTAGCATGATACTCCCTAGATCCATCCATACTGTTGCAAATGGCGAGATTTCATTCTTTTTTATGACTGATAATATTCCATTCCACATCTTCTTTAGCCATTCATCAGTCGATGGACACTTGGGCGGTTTCCATAATTTGGCTATTGTAGATAATGCTGATCTACTTTTGAAGCTAACCATTTATCTCTTCGGCTATGTCTAGTCCTCTTTAAACCTACCCTTTGAATCTTTTTCAGTTAGTACTATATTTGCTTTTGCAATGTATTTTCTCTTCAACCTTGCTTTTTCAGTTTTCCTCAAATATTTTCAAGTTGCTTTTTAATTTTTTTAGATAATAACAAGAATAGTCTCTTTTTCCCTTATATTCTGTTTCTGCTAATTCCAGTGTAATTGTTAGATCTGTTACTTCAATATTTATATACATTTTCAATTCAGCTGTCTAATTTCTTTGTGGCTTAGGAATATTTTATGTTAAATTCCTTATTTTCTTTTGAGAATATTTGTGAGAAACCCTTCAGAATTCTGTGAAAATTAAGGTGTATTTCTCCAGCGAGAATTTCCCTTATTTCCATCAAGAAACCAGAGGCCTATTGGGCAGATACATGTTTAATTTACTGCTTGTTTTTCTAACCTCCTGAGTATTAAAGAATTTGGGCTCTATACTAAATATCTATTACAAAAATTAGCAGATGACAATGTTTCTGAAGGTTAATAATCTGGGAATGAGATGTTTTCTGGAGCCACAGAGATCTGAGGCTTGCCTGGTGCTGGAGAATCTTCTTATAAAAAAGCTCACTCATTTGGATGTAACATTTCTTTGACAGGTACTTCTCCATAGAACTGATCTCAACATAGAATTTAACTTCCAGTGTGAGCAATCTGAAAGGGAAGGGGAAAAATCTGGGCTTTGAAATCACAGACCATCACTTTGCCTTTATCCTATTTATTAGAAATCACTAAATCTAGCTATCATCGAGGGGAAAGAAATAAGGTTCCAGCTCTTAAAAGGAGTATCAAATAATTTATGGGCACATATACAGTAGATTGTGAATTCAACTGAGGGCTGATTAGTCATTTAACTTCTCAGGCACAGCTGTTTCCCTTGCTGTGCTCTATACCAAGGACGGTTTTCTTGCAGTCATTTAAGAGAAGAGAGTGGTTGATGTTGGACTTGATTATTTAGACTGACAGCGTGGCCCTTTGGGATCACTTATTAGACTTTCCCTTTGGTCAGATCCTTGGTTTTGTCATATTATACTCACATTTTGTTAAATTATTAAAACTACAGCTCCCTTCCAACAGTTTGGAAAATGTTCTTAGGCAAAAACAATGTTCCATTTCTATCTGAGTTTCTACCTTCAGTTATATTAATCTAACATGTTATATCTCACCAGCTCTTCTATGCTTCCAAAATGATTTTGTGTTTTGAATAATCAAGCATTTTTAAGCTTTTTATTTTTAAATAATTTTAGAAATAAAGAAGCTGCTAAAATAATCCAAAGAGACACAGGGCTTCCAGAGCCTTCTGTAAATCCACTCCTCCATAATAGAAATGGAAAAAAAAAAATGGCAAAAAGGCAAAAGTCAACTTTTACAGAACTATGGAAATTAACCAAAGCATGCAGCAATCTGAGACTTCTTTATTCAAGAAAATATCACTGACCGTTAGTAAGAGAACAGCAGGAATTGTGGTGTTTTAACTTGACCTACTCCCTCAGCTTTGTGAAACCAGCAGCGTGCAACCGTAGTATAGCTCTCATAACCAGCAGCCTTGAGGCCACTGGAGGAAGCAGACTACATTTGAATTTTTCATAAATTTCCATTTCTAGAGCATTGTCATTATTTGACCTTTCTTCCAGTTCCTTGGGAAACCCTCATTCACAAATGTTCATGTTATATTGACACATGAGTATTTCATTTTTTTCTCAGAGCAATTGCTAGTGGCATTGCATTTTTACTTTCAGTTCCTACATGTTTGTTACTGTTATATGGAAATATAATTGATTTTCATGTGTTGACCTTTTGTTCTAGAAATTTGAGAACTCACTTATTTGTTCTTGGGGTTTTTGATGACTCTTAGTTTTTTTTCTTAATGTACACAATCATAACATATGCAAATATGTTTTTTTTTTTCTATCTATCTGCCTTGTTTTCCTTTTCTTGATTCATTGTGCTGCCTAAGGCTTATAGATCAATGGACAAAAATAGAATCTAGAAATGTACCCACATATCCACAGTTATTTGAAGTCCCATAAATTCTCCAAAATAATGCATGACAAATGAAAACCTTACCTATTATGGTGTTGGGACAACTATATAATCACATAGTAAAAGTAAACTCTGACCCCTATTCTACCCTACACAAAAATTATCTTGAACTGAGATTAGAGCCCTAAACATAAAAACTAAACATGTGAAGCATCTGGGAGAACAACTAGGGTACTATGTTGTCCATCTTAGGGTAGCAAAAATTTACCTGAGAGGACACAGAAAGCATTAACCATCTTGGAAACAAATTGATAAGTTAGACCTCCTCACAGTTTTTTAACTACATGAAAATTTAGCAACAAAAAAATGAACATACAAGCCACAATCTGAGAGAAACTACTTATAATACATATGTTTATCAGTTTGTTTCCCAGAGTCCAGAGTCTCTCATAGTTTGTCTCCTTCTCTGATTTCTTCCCATTCAGTTTTCCCTCCCTTCCCCTGTGGCCCTCTGCACTATTTCTTATGTCTATCAAATGATTTGGATCTATAAGAACAAGAATACTCATTAATAAGGAGACATACAACCTACTTAAAATTGGCAAATTTTAAATTCAAAATTAAAAAAAATTTAAAAGAATGGTTACAAATAATATATACATGCAGATGATAAGCACATGAAAAGGTGCTTATTGATAGTCATTAAGACATTGAAAAATAAGATCATAATAAGGTATTTCATACCCACTAAAATTGCTAAATTTAAGAATACTGATTTTACCAAATGTTGGTGATAGTACATGAATAAGCAAATTTATGATGATAAAAATCAAAACAGTGTTTACTTCTTGGGTGGCAGAGTCTTGTCTAGAAAAGGAAGCAGAAAGAAACTTTCTAGGGTAAGGAAAATATTTTGTATCTTGATTGAGGCTTGGATTTTGTTGGTGTAAGCTTGATAAAAATCATCAAACTTTATCCTTAAGACTAGTGTATTTCACTGTATGTAAATTTTACTTCAATAAAAGTAATCATGAAAATATGATCTATACACACATAGCATAAATATCACATATACCAATGTGAAGTAAAAATGGTTTCTCTTAAAACTAAATTATGGGTATGGGAGACCAGACAATGATGCCATGGCAGTGTGTGGGGATAGTGACAGAGAATGGCAGCTTTCAGGATTCTAAAATACAGATCAGAGAGTCAAAAGCTGGGACCATAGGTTCACTAGAGGAAGGTTTGTTTCTGGTTTAGATTTGGAGAATGGTCCAGATGGTGCAGATTGCCCTGAAGTGTCTCTGACCCCTATTTAAATTAGTAAACAAAGTAAAAAGAGTTTTTGTGGATAGCAAAAAGATTTAAAATTGACTAAGAATCTGGGTTAACGGTGATCATTAACTAACATCTTAACTTGAAAATTCCCTTAAAGAAGGTTACTTTCTACTCTTTTTTCCTAGCCCAGTATCTCTGTGCATGCTCACACAACCCCCTACAGAGACCCCTTTATCGAGGACAGCCGGGCCATTCTTAAAGGTTTTACAGAGATTCTCCATGTCCCTTAAGGCAAAGAAAGCCTGGACATAGGGAATTTCACTCCACTTTTCCCTGCCGTTTACAAAAGAAATCTAGCTGAAGTAAGGTGTTACAGTTAAGGCTCCCATTTAAAGGCCAAACCTCTCTGTCATCAAATTTATATTGGGGCCAGAAGTTGCAGAAGAAGATGAGTCCCTTCCTCTTTAAGGTCTCAGGGTCAAAGAGCGACCAGTGGGCTAGGATGCAACCCAGGGGAACTTGGGAGGAATTGTAGAGGTTGGGTCACCCATCTGTAAGAGACACAATGAGGGAGTTAGAGAGCTTGGCGTCCTGAGGTCTAAGCTCTTGGGATCAAAAGGAGAGGCATCCCTTTCCCATAATGTTTGTACTGGAACTGTCATGGCAGCCTTCCTCCTTGGGGGGTACCCGCAGTGCAAATGCGTTATAATGAGTCTAGGGGTAACCCTGGGGCAGAGGCAGAAGAGAGTGCATGGTCTGTACTAGCGGCTCTTGGTCTGACAGCTCCAAGGTCTTGAAAGCCCCAAGGTCAGGATGTTGTGCCCCTGGGCTTCTAATGTGTAACCTGTTTATCACCATCCTTGTCTTCCAGCTCATGTGTAACTAACTGCCTACTCTATCATTCCCCCCCGCTCAAAAACTTGGGACCCTGAAATCTTTCAGGTCAAAGGATGAAGATTCCTTGGGGCATTCTTTCCACTGCTCAGATCTAGCTTCTACCTAACAGAACTTGACTTTAGGCAGTCAGAATATTGTTCCTAACACTAGCATTTCTTCTGTGTCTCTCCTACTATGCTCTACTGAGAATGGATTCCTCAAGCTTGTTGCAGTAAACTGTAACTTCTAAAATATTTTCTTATCACAATGTTCACTTTGCTAAATTTTAAATGGTCCTTTGTAGGACTATAGTATATTTGGAATAAAAAAGATACTGAAGCTGACATTTAACCAAAAACTATTAATCAGTAATCATCATTCACTGATTTCTGAATTAAAAATATTTAAGTATTCTTCCATTTGTTAGAAATAGAAAAAAAAAATGTTGCCTGAAAGTGAACTTTTATTGTTGTTTTTGGTTTGCTTCTCCCATTTGAACCATTTTCACTGATGTTTTCAATTCAAGAAAATTTTATCAAACTTTGATTTGACAAGGTTTTTGTTTGTTTGTTTGTTTTGTTTTGTTTTCCAAATCTGTTTGTCTTAGACTTCTGAAACCAGTTATTTAGGAAAGTATTAACACTTTACTTCTAATTAGAATGCTGCAGGCATGGAGTGTATCATGCAAATTTGTGTCTGTTGGTCAAATGGACATGCTAATGATATATTACATCCATAATAGCATGGCATTATTTCAAATATGTCAAATATACTGCAACTTTGTGATATCTGTGCAATTATATTTTGGGTGTTATGGAAAATGTCCATAAGATTTACATATATCCTGTTGTATTTGGTCTAAAATAGCTTTAAATAAATACTTTATTGATTTGGGAAAGGTCATGTTATAAGTGCCCATGTAATTATCAAACTAATCAGTGGTAACTCAACTAGTATTACTTGCAATTTAAGGGCATATAAATAAGGAAAGCTCTTTTAATTTAATAGGGGGGTTTATGGTTTTAAAAATTGTATAATCACAGTTAATCCATAACATATCTACTTAAATGTGTAAGTCATACAGTATCACCTATGAGCGCTTTTCCTGAAGGTAGAAGTTTAAATCAATTGTCACATACTTAATTGTAATTTCAGAGGTAATTCACTCAATTTTTACTGCACACAGTTTAAAGACTTTAGCAATTTCATATGAAGAAAGCCACATCCTATGGAGCAGTGCCCAGTGTCTAGGTTAATCACAACAGCGGCCTCTTCGGAGTGAGAAAGATTACAGAATCACCTGGTTATAACACAGAACATTAGTGTTCTGATTCAGATGTAATGCAAGTCCAATTATACCTCTCAAAATTCAATAATCATGTAAAAACTGATGGTGTGTAAGAGGATGAGAAATAAAATTAACAAAATATATTAACATGTTGAGGTTTAAATTCTATTTAAGAAATAAGTACTTAGGGTTTATTATCAAGAAAGCTCCTTGGTAATACAAGAAAGTGGGTATGTAGCTATAAATTGGGCATTGAGATAACTAGCACTGTGGAATTCCTCTGGATGGTACCTATTTCACCCAGGCTTCAGAACTGACCAGAAACCTGAATGCGTCAAAAGAGGACATGAGGGAAAAGGTGTTTGGTAATTTATATAATTATAGATAGCTAAATAGACTAGTTTAAGGGCATCTGGAGATCTGAAGACTTGTTACTTCTGCTGACAAGTTACTTCTCCCATTGACCCTGTCAGTTCTTGGTAGTTAATAAATCTTTTAGATCTATATCCTCAACACCTTATCTATTCTACAAATTGGTAGGTTGCTTGGGGAAACCGCAGGATAGGAAAGTCTCACTCTTCTGCCATGCTGCCCGAATCCTCCTGAGATAAGACCAATCTAAGCATCCTATTGATGAGGAAACAGAAGACAAGCTGAGGACAAAGCAGAAGCTGAAACCCCACAAACTCCCCACCATGGGATATAGGTGACATTCCTCCTGTACTCCTGGTTGCCCTAAAGCTAAGGAAGGGAAAAACAAACAGTTAAATTGTAGAGATCATAATCCTGCGAGACCTGAGTCTCCCTCAGTTTACAAATGTCTTAGCAATCTACAAGAACAAAGCATTTCTATCAATGGCCTAGCTGCCAGAAGGAAATGTAGATACAATTAAATGTCCTTATAACCTGCAGCCCATTGACAGATACTTGAAGCAGGCAGAGTATAATGTTCCTCCAGGAAGTTCCCAACTATCATCACGTTAATGCCTTGCTAGAGGGAAAACAACCTTAACTTGACAATGGCAAGGCCTCCGGTATCCTGTGAATCTTCTTTAATATATGAAAAATCTTTCTCGAAATCTCCCTTTTTCCTTACTTCCCCCAACCCTGTAGTATATCATCAGCCACCCCCCACAACCCCAGGGCAGCAGCTCTTTCTGCCCACAGGTTCTGTCCCCATGCTTGAATAAACCACCATTTTGCTCCAAAGACGTCTCAAGAATTCTTTCTTGGTCATCAGCTCTGGATTCCACTCTACTGAACCTCACCAATGTTCCAAAACCCCATCACTATTGCAGAAAGTGACATCCTTGCTTTTATTATCACGGAAATTAGGTTTGCCCGGCAACAGGCAACAATTTGAGTCAATAAACATGGCTTGTTTGTAGAGATGTTAATTTTTTCCCATGACATCACAATCTCACTGTGTTATATTTAAAATACTAATGACAGGGGCACCTGGGTGGCTCAGTCATTAGGTGTCTGCCTTCGGCTCAGGTCATGATCCCAGGGTCCTGGGATGATATCCGCATGTGACTCCTTGCTCAGCGGGGGGCCTGCTTCTGCCTCTCGTTCTTGCTCTCTCTTGCTATCTCTGTCTCTCTCTCAAATAGATAAAATAAAATAAAAAATAAAATACTAACGACAGTTTCAAAATCTAACACATAAAATTGTAGAGCTTCATTTGAAATATGTGGGTCTTGCCTTTGCTTACATTTCAAAAAGAATGTCAGTTTTCTCTTGCGTCAATTTGCTGCTAAATAAATATTTTCCCTATCTCTTCCTAACTTCAGAACTGTAGGAATATCACTCTTTAAGGTATAAAAATCCCTTATTTTATTATACAAATATTTAAGACATATTAAAGTAATACACTGTAGATTTGTAATTTAAGAATAATCTTGCATTTACTTCATACCACTCTCAGAGTAACTCAGGGTGCCAGGAGATTGAGCGTTTCCATGTGGGTGTAAGGAGGAACCACAGTAAGGTCTGATTTTAAGTTGGCACTGGTCTAATATTTATAGCCCTTCACCCTTGTTTTAGGCTGACATTTATCTCTATGAGCTCTATTAGGAAAGGATTTGTTAATCAAATTAATAGTATACATAAAGTGAAATACTATTTCAAACTACTTAAGATAATAAGTGTTTTAGAGCCTCTTAAAGCATTTTTGAAGCTCACATTTGCTGTCAAATAATTGAAATGCTAATCTTAAATGGTTCTTATCTAAGCAGTAAAACAGTTTCCCCAAGGGACTCTACAAAGTAAGGATTCTTCCCAAGACATACAGTATAAACTTGATAGTCTTAAAACTGCGTTAAAAAAAACACAAAACTATAATCCAGGGTTTATACCAATTCAGAAAGGAATTTTCTCCCATTTTTATATTAAGTCTTTGCTATATTGTCAAAATGAAACTATTATGTACACACACATAGTTTTTTTTTAATTTTTGTGTTTGATTTGATGTGATTGATTTGACCTTGGTGTTTTATAGTATTATAGTATAAGATATGATATTTATGACACTGACCTACATTTTTAAGAAATAGAATAATCTTGTCAAGATATTTTAGTCTCAGAAGTAATAGACTAGTACTATTCTTTTCATTTTCCCAAGTGAAGTTGCAGATTAGTTAAAACCTCTATTAGTTAAAAAGCAATACTAGCACTAGCAATAGCAACACGTCATATCCTGTAGAAATCAAGAACAATGAAAAATCATTTAACAATAAATTATATAATTCTGAACGGTTTCCAATTTAGTGGCATGATTTTTATGTATTATGAATATATATTAAAATAAACAGGGGAAGTTAAATATGTGATCATAGAAAATACAGTTGATTGAATTATGGAAGTGGGAAGATGAGATGGAAAGCGAAGAAGGCATTTTAGATTCTAATGGATAGTATGACAAGTCCCTTTCTATAAAGTTATTAGCACAGCGAGGGCTCTATCAATCATAATCAGTGTTTGATATTACAGCAAGCATAGTCTCTCCCTCAAGAACTGATAAAAAATAAGACCATTTTACTAATAAATCCTTTTTTGCAATATATTTTTTCATGCTTATAGTTTGAAATTTATAGACTATACATACAGAATCATATTGCATATTCTAACAAATACATTACACATTCTCCTGGGACAAGGAGTGACTAGATGGTGTTACATATTTTACTATAGTAGCAGAACACATATTTTGGTTTTATACTACTTTTTACTCTGTTAAATATTGTTTCCAATCCCCACACTTGTTAAAAGAGTGTCAAATAAATAAACTCCTTTAAGCCCTAGTTATTGTTTTTGTATCTTAAATATATAATATTACATAAAAATATGAGTACAATATAACATATTTAGGTCATGCTTATATGTTTTTTATATAAGGGGAATTAATTTTACAAAAATCATGTGACTTGGTTAAGCCTAGAGGCTAGTTAATGGCAGAGCTAAGATGCAATTCAAATTCTTCTAACTTCATGCCTTTCAGTGGTCTCACAGTTTTAAAACAAAACTAGACTTCTCTTAGAGCTGTAAGATAAAATTGAGCTAATACATTGAAATGGGGAAGGAGAAAGCAATGGGAAAATAGGATAAAGTTCTTCTTACTTGGGGGTCAAACAAGTTTCTTATAGATAGGTCCCTTACAGATAAGACCTGAGGTAAGTCTGCAAGAAGCAAGGCCACAGACAAGGTTCTTGGGAAAAAATATGCTGATTAAAGTTGCCAAAAATTCAGAAATAGCAAAATTAAAACCATCAAATGAATTAATAGTATTGAGTGAGAGTTTATTGTGCATATATGAACAGTTCACAAACTGGGAACTTTCAAATTTAAAACTGGTATGTAGCTCAGGTGCATGACATTACGGGAGGGCTTATAAAATGAAAATGAGGGAATGGTTTGGGGTTTCCAGGTGGCAGGAGATTGGTTAAAAGTGATTACCTTATACTATTTTTAGGAAGATGACTTAAGTTTCTTTTATGATTAACAAAGGTGTTTACAAGAAATAACCTGTTTCACTATGTGCATGAAATAAGCTAGATTTAGTTTTGCTTGCATGATTTAAACTGTTTCGTCTGCTCAGAGGATTCCTAAGTCTGGCCTCTATTTTTAATTTTAACAAAGGAATCAATGTCTGAAAAATGGATAGAAGAATCTGAAAAATATAACTTGAGATGGAGATAGGATTTGAATAATAAGATCGTAGCATTTGGAGGCTTGAAGACAAAAGGCTGGGCAGGTAAATATATGCAAAAGATTAGGGGAATTAATTTCAGTTCTATTTATATTAAAAGCAACCTACTATGAGCCAGGCAGCCAGGCACTCTCCAGGACTGTTAGAGGCCAGAGAAGAACACACATGGAGGAACCACAGTAAGGTCTGATTTTAAGTTGGCATTGGTCTAATTTTTATAGTCCTTCACCCTTGTTTTATATGAGCTCTATTAGGAAAGGATTTGTTAATCAAATTAATAGTATACATAGAGTGAAATACTATTTTGTGAAAGTAACTGACAGATTTATTGATGATTTCAATATATTATGGCTAGAAATGTGATGGAGTCAAGAGGATATAGGAGTCAAGAGGAGTGGCACACAGCACAATTTGGGAATTCCAAGACAGTCTTCTAGAAGATGGTAACTCTGATGTTTTGTGAGGTATGAAGCAAGGTCAGATTAGCAAGGTAGAGAAAGCAACAACAAATGTTAAATCTAAAGATGTTAAATACCAAAGATGCTGGAGGGGTCCCCTTGAGGCCTCCCATGATACGTCTCCATTTCTTGCCCCGAAGATGTCATTAGGACAACAGAACCTCTTTTAGATCTCCTTTCTAGTTGGGAATCTTATGCCTTGTGTGCCCTAAATATTCCTTCTTTATGGTTCGTTATCCATGACTATGAAATCTCTCTCCCACCTCCACTTTGTTGTATCACTTTCCCCCAGTGTAATATCCTCCTGAGGCACTGTGCTCTGTCCACTCTTTGGCTATGGTTAAATTAACAGTGATGCAATGATTGAAGAGGGAGGGATTCATCTTGGTGATTTTGGAAAGAATTTTTAAACAAAAATGTTTACAATTTATGAGAAAAAGATGTTATTGTGACCATTTTATCAAAAAAGAAACAGTTTCAGAAAGGTAAAATGTCCATGCACATGCAGCTGCTAAGTGATTGTGACATAGCAGGAGAGTAGAGTAACCTAGATGTCATCCCCTTGTTCTGAAGGATGGAGTGATCTGGACCATGTAAGAGAGACCCTTCGCGGACATCACTGCAGGCTCAACAGATGCAGGCAGGCTGTTGATGTGAGAACTTCATCTTCAAATGCAAGCATAGTTGTCTGACATATAAGGTGTCTCATTTCTGAGAGTGTGCTATTTCGTTCATTTACAGCAACAGAGGTCTCAAGTGGGAAAATTAAGAAAACCTCATTTAAAATGGAGCCAGGAGGCCAGCAGGGGGAGCTCTCACGTCATAGCACGGGTCCTCAATTGCAGACCCAACAGGAAGAAATGGACCTTGCAAGACTACACTATTCTAGCTACTACCTTACTATCCCAGCAGTAGGAAGAAAGGTTTTTCTCCTCCCCTGGCAACAGCCCAGCCAATAAAAGACTGTCACAACTGAGCCAATGAAAAGCAAGTATATTTCAAACTCCAAGATTATTCCCAAGGACTTTTGTTTATAAAAGTCTTTACAGCTCCCCCACCTTTCCTGTATAAAAGAACTTTCCCATCCTTTGTTTTCCAGACTTGCCTATGGTTTTGCTGTAGCTTGCTTGTGCAGGCTTGCCAATTCTCTGCTATTCTTGAATAACACGTTTTTGCTGGTAAAATCATTGACAGTTTTATTTTTTAAAGTTAACAGAAGGAAAAGGAGAGGGCTCAGCAATCGAGTATATATTTGGAGTATTCATAGAAGAAATGGAGTAAGTTTGGAATGAGAGTAAACTTGACCACTTGTTTTGACCTAAATGAATACCTTGCTAAATGGAGGTGGGAAGGAAAATTGAGTTAAATGACCCAGGGCTGTATTCCCTGGAATGACATGAAGGATTGTCAGAAAGAAGAAATGGAACAAGTGAGAATTGGGGCAAGTCCTAAGAGAAGTGGTGGTGGTGGTATATAAGTCCTAGGGAGAAAGTACTGCACAGGGAGAAGAGCACATGGGTAGTTAAGTGGTCACTCAGGCCCCCAGGTTAGTAGGCTGGGAGTCAGCAAGCCCACTTCCTCCTGCAATCAGTAACACCATGACCTAAACCCTTCCCATCTGAAGTGGAGTCAGTCCCTGCCTCAGGTCATTTCTTATGTCATATAGCATGTTGGGGTAGGAGTCCATCTGCATTATAATTGTAGCAGCCTCAGGATTCCAATATCTGTCAGTTATTAGATTCTAACCTGCTGGAAAGTGGTTTCTTGTGCCTGTATTCACTGGTGTTTCTAGATTGCTGGGTTCTTCAGCTCCAAATCTGGGATATGTGAGGCACAACCCACGCCCCCTCCTAACTCCCTTTTTTGGTGTTGCTTGGATCCCAGGGCCCACAGCCAGTTAGCCTTTTCTTTCTACTGTTCAGAGTCCTGAATTCTTGAATGTGTGTGGAGATCAGGGAAGACTCTTCACCTCTAATATATGAGAACTACTAGCCTAAAATGTCACCACATTACCATTTATTTGGGTTAAAAGATGGAGCAAATTCGACATGCACTTCTTAGTAGAAATCACATGTTACCTTAGGGAAACAATTCATTGTCTTAGTGTATGCATCTACCCTTTACTTGTTATACTCCCCCCCCCAAAAAAGGGGCTTTTTTAGTGTCTTGAACCAACTGAATTCCTTCTTACAAAACCATCTTTCCAAATTTTCTTTATACTGGTGTTTTCTTTCTCTGCTTGCTTAGCTGGCAAACTTCTCACTTATCAAAGGTTAGGTGAGCAATACCCCTAGTGAATTCTTCCCTAGTTTCCAATACCTCAATTCCCCTGTGATGCTCTCAGTTAATGAATAGTTATATTATTAAATATTATTTTAAATGAATTTTTAAAACACTTTTTTCATTTTTGCTGTTTTACACATATTTTAATATATATCTAGATTTGAAATCATATGTAATTTCACCACCCTACAAATAGTAAGTATTCCATTTTTAAAAACTCCAAATGTCTTGGAAATGGCAAATCATCAATGAATATTTTTTTAATTTAACTAGTGATTCCTATTCATAATGAACCTTGATTCTGATTCTTTTAAATAAGTAAGACATAAATATATGGAAAATGCTAAAAACTATGCAGATGTTCAGTTCAATTCCCTTATATTTCTTTTTTACCCTGTGTTACTAAAATACAGACTTTCTTGTTGAGTCACAAGATGATGAAAAAAATTCAGTATGATCATATATCTGATTCAAAATTTGACTTTGTGATGGAAAAATTTACTTAACTTCTATGAGCGCTTTTTATTCCAAATGCAAATTATTGTTATTTCTCTGATTAAGTTGATACGACATACAAAATATACATAAGAAAAGTAGGACAAAGTAACCATGCAGTAGATAATGTGCATTGATATCCTTTTACTCTGTATGTTATTTTACATGTAATTTTTTTCCTAACTGTAAACAAGAAAACTGATGATATCTCTTCATTCCTGGGTCCTTTAAAACCAACACAGATGGCTATATAGTAAGTTAGTTTATGCTATCTGGAAAAGTTAAACTCAAAACTAATACTAAACAGAGGTAATGCTAGGAATTATGGAAGAATTCCCCATGACAACAAATAAAGAGTAGTTGTAAGGAACCAAGAAGGTTTTTGTTTATTTTTTTCCCCATCTGTAGTACATGTTTGTTTTATGCTTGGTTAAACAATATACAGTTTCACAATGATCATTCCCCAAATATTAATAAGTATTTTGATTAAACCATAAAACAGTGAAACCAAAAAATAAGTTTTAGTATGAAGATCTGAGCAGAATGTTTGGCAAGGTAAGTGGGGGATGTGATTTAAAAATAAGCTTCATTTCATAATTTTTTTTTATTCTATATGGGACTCAATTGTACAGTCCCTTTATATGATGATGATTATTATAGATATGTAGCATTTCTTTTTGAGCATGTTTTGGCAAGAGATCTGGAACTGAAGTAGAAAATCCAGCAGGGGTAGTATATAGACCTTGATTCTGAGTTATTTAGGAGATAAAAGGAAGACAGACAGTACATTACATCTCCTAACCTTCTACATATGGCCAATTAAATTAATTTATTAATTGCAAGATCTTCATTGTAATTATCATGAAAGAAATAATGCAGCCAACTAATCTCCCTTTCTTGCCCTCAAGGGAGCCTTCCTTCTTGGCCTGCGCATCTTCATTTTGCATGGATGTGGATGACAACAGTTGTGAAGGTAATGATTTAACACAGTTTATGATTTGGGCTTAGATTTGTTAGTATTTTCAAGGAAGAAATCAAGCGTGGCAAAATGACCAAGCTAATATGGCGTTTGCACTAATTATGTTAGTTTTATAGCTATCAGTAAGCTTCAATAATTAAAGATAAATGAGGAAGAGATACCTTCTCTCCTACTATATCACTACCAGGTAACATATTAAAAGAAAGCAAATTCAAGACTGATTTTTTAAATGAATTTAACCATTTATTAAAAAGTGGTTGAGATGCGTATGTATGCTCATGTGCACATCCACACACACACACATACACACACATTCACCAGAACCTTACAATCTCATCCAGAAGCTCCTTTTAGTCACATACTCTGTCCTAATAGACATTGTTTAACATCTAGCCAAAACAAAACAAAACAGAAAAAACTTTATTTGAGGCAAAAGGATGGTTTTTTTTTTTTAAGATTTTATTTATTTATTTGACAGAGACAGAGACAGTGAGAGCAGGAACACAAGGAGGGGGAGTGGGAGAGGGAGAAGCAGACTCCCCATGGAGCAAGGAACCCAATGCGGGGCTCGATCCCAGGACTCTGGGATCATGACCTGAGCCAAAAGCAGACGCTTAACGACTGAGCCACCCAGGAGCCCCAGGATGGTTTTAATGGTAAAATTCAGTGAAATCTTATTGGAGTTAGATGATAGTCTCTGAATGTGGGATGGCCCTGGAGAGAAGGCTTACCTTAGATCAAGAATAATTCCCATGGATGGACTCAGTTGTATGCCCTCAGTAGCCAATAATCCCAGCAGCTGGGACATGAGTGCCTCGGTCCTGAAGAGGAATCTAGGTGGAACATGACAATATTCACTACAGCCTACGTTTTATATGTCTTGAATCCACTTGTAGTATAATAAATTCAATACATCTGGGAAGGCATCTTGAAGGCATTTTGGGCAGTCTCTTTTTCTGGAAAAATTTAAAAAAAAGTTAGTGGAAAAACCTATAGTCCTCACTGGTTTGGCTGCTTTCAAGATAATTATTATCTTTTCCCTCTGATATCAAATCTAAATTCCCCCTAAATCTAATCTAGATCAGCAGGGCCATCTAAGTGGCTTACCTGGTGGAGTGACCTGGACACTCATCTTTGTGGTGCCTGATCACCAACCCCTTCTCATGTTTTGACTGTTGCACTCAGTAATTTAAATTTAAATTAGAATTGGTGAAGGGAACACCAGGAGATGGCTCTGAAGCTCACTTAGATGAACAATGTCCTGGCAAATGTTTAACAACTAGCTCTCTGGAAGAAAGAAAATAAAAGCCCTGCTTTAAAGCATTATCTGATTTCTATAGTGAGATATTCCAAACATGGCTGGTTTCAAGCTCTCTATACTGCGTAACTGAACAAGGAATTGGGAAGAGAGGCAGATAACAGGCTCTGTTAGGTTTGTAGAGCCTACACTGGCACACCACTGCCTCAATGCCAAGCATATTCCTCTCTGTCCTGCTGGGGAGCAGCAGCTGTGCTTCCTCCTGATGGTCAGTCAATAATCTGCCAGGGTAATGTCTCCTTTCCTTGCCTGCTGGTCCCTTGGCACAGAGTCCAATAATAATTGGGTGGCAGCCATAGCATAAAGTTTAATTCTTGATCTTTCACTGATAGAAGAGATTTCCCTCTGGGAAAGAGAACCTTTAAATCTTCTTAGTCCAGAATGCAAGGGCAAGAAGCAGCACTCCCTCGACCCCACCTCCACTGACAGTGCATCACAAGGCATAATGGTCAGCAGAACCTCCTCCACTTTAATCCCTCAGCTACCAGACCTTGTACTCTACCTTTGGGGACACAGCACCGTACAGTTGCCATTGATGATAGCAACAGAGCTTCTCAAGGAATTTAATCTCCAACTTGGCACAACAGCAGTGTCTTCAAGGGCTGTTTTATTGCTCTCTCAGATGGCAGCTTATTGGAGACAGCATGTGGTCAAAGTAGATCCCATGCTCATGTATGTAACACCATACCTCCCTTTTAAAAAAGGTTCCTTGCTCTGTAGTTATGTTATGCAAGACCCCTTGTCAGAGGTGAAATACTCTGTAAACTCTCAGATTAAAGTAGGAGGATTTGTTGCAAAAATAGAGTGGGTCTGCTCCAAATTCCTTCTCCCTTTGACTTACCATTTGTTGGTGCCTTTATGATGTAGGTGTGTTGATAGAATTCCTCTGGATGACCTATAGTATATGTGAAGATTTTCACATATATTATAAAACTGTCTCCAACACTATAAACCATATATTACTCATGTTCTTAAAATGCAAAGATAAATAGGACTATTATATAGGAAGAGTTTACTCTGGGGACTCAATAGCAATGACAAAAATATAAAAGGCACAATACCTGCATACTTCAAATAGCAGTTTGTATGGTTAATCAGCAACAACAAAATATACAAATTAAATCATTGGGAATTACTACTCTATTATTTCTTTATTGTCTCTATTATTACTACTCTATAATATCTCACTATATACATTTTATATATGGATTTATATATAGGGATTTTGTGTATATAAAATCCACACCCCTCGTAGAGTTTTATGGTGTTTATGATGACTGGAATGGGGGAAAATATCCTTTTGAAGACTACACTTGCTGGGCTATGGTAAGAACTTTCATTCTTTTATGACAGAAGGAAGATTTTTGTCTTCCAATTGGGCACTAAAATATAAAAAGGTTAAAACTAGGGTAGACTAGTAATGGAAAAAATTAGTGTTTTAACCTAACAAGATTCATCCTGTGGATGATTAATAAAAGGCAGGTATGTCCTTAACTACTATTCCATGTCCATACCATGGGAAATTGGTAGCATTAGAATCTTGCACTGAATTAAACACAGAAGAATCTATTTGATATAGTTAGTATAAGAACTAGAGCTTTCCAAATACATTGCTGTAGAGCTTTGCAGTTATAAAGCAACACTTAACCAGATGCAATGTACTATAGACTATTTAAAAGCTTCTCTACTTAAAAGGGTGAAAGAATAGTATAAGAGCCTATAGAAATATCACCTTTTGTGCAATTCATATTATATCCATCAGACTTAAAATTCTAGGTAATTAATTTAATTACTATATTTCAATTTTAACATTCAGAATGTTTTTATCAGGATAGCATTGTTTTGCCATCATTCATATATTTCTTCTACAATCAAAATAAATTAAAAAAGCAGTTGATATCTTTCATATATGCAAAACCATGAATCATGTTCTGGGAGGGTTATAAAAGTGAAAAAACTCAGTTCCATCACTTATGCTTATAATAGAGTAGAAATTAAACAGTAGACTGAATTGATAATAATATAATTCAAAATATGATGTATATTATGAATGAAAAACCATAGGAAGTTGAAAAGGAAGGATTACTCAAGACTGAGGTAAATAATAAAGCTATAAATGAAGAGTGATTTAATCTCATATTAAATCTAAAATAAGATTAAGTTAATCTTCCATTAAATAATGGAATCATTTTTTTTCAAATGTTAAGATGTTCTAAGATAAGGACACATGAGTAAATGCATGAAAATGGAAAAATGTGGGGTGTTCTAGAAACAGCCAAGTTTCTCATAATTTGAGTATTAGTAATGAGCAAATAAAAAAAAAAAAGTTAATCATGGTTGAACACTGACTACCAGGAAAGAAGAAGGGGAGAACAATATAAATCCTATATTAAGGATTTATCTTTATTTAGTAGACCTTGGGAAGTCACTGAAATATATGAAGACAAAAAAAGTTCTTTTACATGCCACAAATATTTATTGAAAAACTATCATAGTGTAGATTCTACCTTTTTTTTTTCCCTGAATATGGATAGGATCTACAAATAACCTTCCCCATAAGAAAATTTTCTTGTTGTAGTAAGGCTAATAGATTTCACAGACAACCATAATATATGATACATGACAAGTCTCATAATAGAAGCACAAAGATGCTTGAGTGGAAGAATCAGAAAAAGGTTTTGAAGGATGTATCTTTGAGATAAATGTTTGTCGATTTTAAAAGTTGATGAGAGGTAGAGACAGGTGGTATATTTCAGGTGTGGGTAATAATCTGCACAAACTAGTAGGGGGATAAATTCATGGGATGATCTTAGGTAACAGTTAATAGTTCTATGGTTAGACCACAGGCTCTGTGCAGAGTATGAGAAGGCAACAAGTTTGTAAATTGTTGTAAATTACAACTTGTAAACAAGTTGTAAATCTATAATCTAAATATTATAGATTTATTTAGAAGGAGATTTGGATTGAAATCCATTACTGTGTAATGAGAAGTCACTGAGTTTGGCAGTGACAAAACTTAATCTGTAATCATAAAAGTTAAATGACCAAAGAATAAATTACAGTTTGATGAATTCTCATTGAAAATGATAAAGCTGAATCACAAAAGTTCCCTCTTCCAAAACATAATGAACCAATAAAAAAAAGTAATACCACTATTACCACCAGCAGCTATGAACATCTGTTGAATTTTGTATAGAACTTATTTTTTAAAAAAAAAAGAAAGAAAAGAGAAGAGAACCTTTAGTATAAGCTTAATTAGGAAGTTATTATAGTATAAGCTTAATTAGGAAGTTATATAATGCCTTGGCAGAAGGGTGAGGAGGGACAGTTTATACTGAAAAGAAAACAGTCCAAAATTTTAAAAAACAGTGCAAAGGAAAAAATAAACTTCAATAATGGACTAACAGATAAAAAAAATGGATACAGTAATAAGGAGAATTACTGCTATGGAAAATTAAATTAAAAAATAAAATTAAATCAGTGACGGTAAGCGAAATTCTCCCAGAGTACAGAAGAAAGGGAGACTAAAGATGAAAGCTAAGAGAGAATGTGACCAATATGTAGGGAAACAATGCAGCTCAAACATTTCTTGTTGGGTAAAGAATTTTTAAAAAGAAAACAACAGTGCTTGCTTCAGCAGCACATATTCTAAAATTGGAACAATGCAGAGAACATTAGCATGGTCCTTGCACAAGGATGACATGCAAATTCATGAAGTGTTCCAAATTTTTCTAAAAATAGAATTTTCATATGATCCAGTAATTACCAGATATTTATCCAAAGAAAAGAAAAACACTAACTCAAGAAGATATATGTCCTCTTCTATTTATTGCAGTGTTACTTACAATGGCCAAGATATGGAAACAGCCCAAGTGTCCATCAACAGATGGATGGATGAAGATGGGATATACACACACACATATATTATATGACTCAGTCATAAAAAAGAATGAAATCTTGCCATTTGCAATTATATGGATGGACCTAGAGGGTATAATGCTAAGTGAAATAAGTCAGTCAGAGAAAGACAAATACCATATGATTTCACTCATATGTGAAATTTATGAAAGAAAAATATTTTTTTAAATTTTTTTTTAAGATTTTATTTATTTATTTGATAGACAGAGAGACAGTGAGAGAGGGAACACAAGCAGGGGGGGTGGGAGAGGGAGAAGCAGGCCTCCCGCTGAGCAGAGAGCCCAATGCAGGGGGGCTTAATCCCAGGACCCTGGGATCATGACCTGACCTGACCTGAAGGCAGACGCTTAATGACTGAGCCACACAGCTGCCCCGAAAGAAAACAAATAAACAAAGAGAAAAAGGAAACAAACAAAAAAGCCAAACTTAAATACAGAGAACAAACTGGTGGTTACCAGATGGGAGGTGGGCGGGGGAGGGGTGAGATAGGCGATGGTGATTAAGAGTACACTTATCCTCATGAGCACTGAGAAATGCATAGAATTGTTGAATCATTTATATTTTATGCCTGAAGCTAATATAACTCTGTATGTTAATTATACTTGAATAAAAAATTAAAAGAACAAATAAAATGATCAGTTGTAACAGAAGGAAAAACCAAGGGCTTAAATTTTCCTGAGATAAAGCAGAGGCTGAAATGGGGAAGGGGAAAAAGATTTATAAATATCCAGGCTAATTATCAACAAAGCATCAAAATCTAAATGATCATTTCAAATGACAAGGGAGGGGCAGTAACAATTTATCCACCAACTGTATTATCATTCAATTCTCTTTTATATGTGAAAACAAAATAAGGATGTTTTTAAGATATGTAGGGCTTCAGAAAACATCCTACACATAAAAACGGGTAAGTTCTTTGAAGACACAGACAGTATCTATCTTAATCACTTCATCATCAGCGATCGATGGGGAGGCTAATAAATAATGCTCTCTAGGGCGCCTGGGTGGCTCAGTCGTTGGGCGTCTGCCTTCAGCTCGGGTCGTGATCCCAGGGGCCTCGGATCAAGTCCCGCATCGGGCTCCCTGCTCGGCGGAGAGCCTGCTTCTCCCTCTGCCTGTCTCTCTCTGTCTCTTCTGAATGGATGAATAAAATCTAAAATAAATAAATAAATATAAATAAATAAATAAATAAATAAATAAATAAATAAATAATGCTCTCTACATCCCCTTTATTGTATGCTTCTGGAGTTTTCTGTTTTCTGTTGGCTATGCTGCATTCTGTAGCAATAGATAGCTGACACAAAGTAAATATATAATGTTTCAGATGGTGATATTTTCCAGGGAGAGAATGGGGACAGGGGATGCTGGGAGCCGGGGAAGGTTTGTTTTGTAGAGAGTCAGCCCAGAAAGCAGGGCAAGAACATGCACAGTAAGTAAGGCCTAAACTGAATCTAGATCAGATCATTCCCTAGCCCAGGGAAAGTGAAACAGGGAAAGTGAAATAGGCGAATGACATTTGAGTAGAAATATGAAGAAAGTGAGAATTCCAACCAAGATAGCTTAGACGTTCCCCTCAGCTTGCCGAAATAG
Source organism: Callorhinus ursinus (assembly GCF_003265705.2). NCBI lineage: Eukaryota > Metazoa > Chordata > Mammalia > Carnivora > Otariidae > Callorhinus > Callorhinus ursinus. The sequence goes on along the minus strand of NW_027397063.1, from coordinate 35,276,293 downwards.
ACAGGCTTCTCCCTGGCCCTAAGCCCCTGAACTGCCTTTTCTTAGAGCATATACTTCAGAAAACTTGTAATTGTAAATCCTTTCATTGCCTCTTAGAGATGCAAATCTCTTTTAAAAGCTTCTTGCAAGTTTTACAACCCGGGCCTGTCTATCGCAAGGACCTGGGAGCCATCTCTTTGAAATGTAATCAAGGAAAATTGTGCTCCTATCTCTCAATTTCCGTGGGAGGATCAGAGTCTAACTTTGGCAGGTACCTTGCTCCAAGTTACAAAACTACCTCCTGTCAGGAAGATAGGAGAAAGTTTACTTTTAAAGGCTCATTTGATCTGCATATAGAAATTCTTATATTGGTATTTGGAAACCAGTGCTAAATGTAAGTTTAAAATAATTCTTAAACTGTACTATTTATTTCTTAGTGTCAGGAATGTGATATTAGGATGTGAATGTACTTTTCTTATAAGGTTAAAACTCTCAAATAAGGCCCATAACATTAGGGGAAGAAAAAAAAAAAAACCTTTTCGAGGGTAGGCCCAACCAGTAAGCATTGTGGTGTTGGGGCTGTTGGGGGCTGGGGGGGGTCTCTGACTTAAACTCTCTCCCCACATAACTTTACATTAAAAAAAAAAAAGTGAAGGCAGCTATTGAGACATAGGGTAAATTTTTAATTAATCTGAGCCATTCAAAGGAAACGATAGTTAAGTTTGTGTCCAGGTTAAAAGACATATAGGGCAATTATTTTGAAAGAAAGTAAGAGAGATGGAAATGATTAGAACTTGAGGTGCTTTGCAGAAGACAGAGGGGGGATTACATATGAAATGTTCTAGGCAGGAGAGTCTCCAGCCTTTGGAGCAGTTGAGAGAATGAATTAAAGTTATTGGAAAGGAGAAGAGGGTACAAAGGGGAGAGAGTCAGAGAAATATTTACTATTTGGTGGTGTTACATTTTTCTGTGAGAAAAACCCAAAAAACAAAAAGCTTACTTATAACGTAGCACATTAAGCCAGTCAACATATTTACCATGTTTCCACTATCAAGGTGTCTATTGGGGTAATACCAATACCACTCTGCATATTATATTCCTGGATTTTATTTCCTTTTTATTAACTAATTGGTTTTCTCTCATGATATAGTAGCATTCACCAAATCATATATTTTCAATAAGCATGTGTGGCTGTTTCTCCCAGCATCAGGTTACAGATGCCTTGAAATGACATGAACAGCTTCAGGTGATCTTGTAGAATAATGATCTGATCTAGATTCAGTTTAGGCCTTACTTACTGTGCATGTTCTTGCCCTGCTTTCTGGGCTGGAACTGTCCTAAAAGAAACAAGAGATACCTAGCAACAGTTTGTGCTGTGGGATGGAGGGTAGCAGAAGGGTCCCTTGGAGCAGGTACTCCTAGGTGCAATTTACTGAGCGAATATGTCCTGATTGATGTCTCCCAGCTGTTATGAGTAGTAGCTCCTAAAGGCTTCTCCTGATTATTTTTCTCAGCTGATGGGAACCACCTAAACTGGGAATGTATCCCCTCCATTCCTCCCAGGACAGCCTATTGCCAATGATGGATGGATACATGGGGTAAAAAGTCTAACTCTCTTGCCTCAAGGGGAGGGAGGAACTGTGGTCTTCTCCTTGTGGGTCAGTCTAAGGCTAAGACTCCATCACTCTTGGGGCCCCCGGGTGGCTCAGTCGTTAAGCATCTCCTTTCGGATCAGGTCATGATCCCAGGGTTCTGGGATCGAGCCCTGTGTCAGGCTCCCTGCTCAGCGGGAAGCCTGCTTCTCCCTCTCCCACTCCCCCTGCTTGTGTTCCCTCTCTTGCTGTGTCTGTCTCTGAAATATAAATAAAATCCTAAAAAAAAAAAAAAGACTCCCTCACTCTCATCTCCTTCCCCTTCTCTAACCGGCTCTATTCCATAACCTAAAGGTTTATACTGAAGAACAGTCCCTCCGTCTGCACCAGAATCCCTATCTCAGATCCTGTTCTTGGGAATTTCACCTGGAAAGGTAATTTTTCAAGTAGCATGTGGACACAACCAACGTGATAGAGCTTCTGTGCTCTTACTCCAAGACTCGGCTATTTCTGTTGGGGCACAAGAAACTCTCAGGCTCATCTAGCATCTATGAATGAAAGACTTGAAAGTAAAGTGTGGGGTAATTAATATTCTCTGGGTCAGATTTTGACTAATGGGAGAAAGGAGGCTATAGATGAGCCTGCTTCTCCCTTTGCCTCTCCCCCCTGCTTGCTCTCTCAAATAAGTAAGTAAAAATCAAAGAAAGAGAAGAAAGAAAGAAAGAAAGAAAGAAAGAAAGAAGAAAGAAAGAAAGAAAGAAAGAAAGAAAGAAAGAAAGAAAGAAAGAAAGAAAGAGAGAAAAAGAGAAAAAGAGAGAGAGAGAGAGAGAAAGAAAGAAAGAAAGAAAGAAAGAAAGAAAGAAAGAAAGAAAGAAAGAAAGAAAGAAAGAAAGAAAGAAAGAAAGAAAGAAGAAAGAAAGAAGAAAGGCTTACAGCATAAGCTAGATATACAAGGAAGCAGGAAAAGTTAAAGTTCTCAATACATTTTAAGGGGGGGGGAAATGATTGCGATCATTTAAGTGACAGGTAATAAGCTTGGATAATGTTAGCAGCAGCTTCAGTTTCTAAAAAGATACTTAATTTTTTTGTTCTAGTTGTGGTGATGTTGTTATTATTGTTGTTATTATGTTCCTGTCTGTAGGGAGCATCTATCCTGTAGAGCGAGCTGAGTGCTAAGAATCTTCGGCCCACATGAGAGGTCCGAGGAGTCCACTAAGACACAGAAGCTAGCAGCAAACAGGAGACAGGACAGGAGCGGTGGAAAATGATGGATAGCATGCCAAATGCAATAGGGGTGTTTATAAATATAGTGAGACAACTGCCAGGGATTTCAACCGAAGGAAAAAGAAAGGCATACATCATGGACAGGACTAGTCAAAAAAAGAAACCAAGTAGAGGAGAGAGGGTGTAAAGGAAAAGCCTTCAGCTTCCTCACGGCAGCTACACTTTGTTTTCTCTGGTCAATTTGAGATTTTTTTTTCCTCTGTCATTTTCTAACACATGTTGCGTCAAAGGAAGAGGATTGAGTTGTTACCTAAAAGAAGGAGAAGAGGGAGTTAATTGCCGCCGTTGTCGGTTTTCCATCGTGGAGTCAGAAATATGGAAATCCACATTCCTGTTAATCACAGATAACAAACCAGAGGGAAGCGTGGGAGCACGGCAACCACCGTCCTGACTGCTCGTGCCCAGGACTCCTCATGTGCAGCTGTGGGGGCTGGAAAAGTGACTCTGCCTAGGCTAATGAAGCAAGACAAAATAAAGGCCCAGGTCACAGAAGAGAGGGTCTTAAATGCACAGCTGTATCCCCTGCTGTCTCTTTCTGCACCTGGTCTTCAATCGCAGGTTAAATTTTTCTCCGTTGCAATCTGCTTGCTTCCCTACAGGGCCCTCTAACATTTTCTGAGTCCGGTCCAAGCTGCTAGTGATTATTTATTGTGGGTACCCTGGAACTGACAAAATTTGATTTTCTCTTATTGGTGGGCCCTGAGCTGAAGTACCTGTCAGAATCCAAAGTCCATGCAAGATGCAGCATCTCACTAAGGTGTTAAGAGTTCATTTTAACTATTAAACATGACTCTGGCTTGCAACTCTATACACGTCATCTATTATAAGGGCATGTTACAGGCAGCAAGCGTGTGGGAGTTTTAAAGAACGATAAATAAAACAGTTTTCATGCTCATACTTGGAACAAGTTGAAAAGGTTAAGATACGGGAGATGAACAGATGGCAGTGTTGCAACTAACGCTAATTTGGAACGGTGGCTTTACGTTATGGCTAAAGGGACAGGCTCAGACTTTATGTCTGGATTAGAAAGACTTCTTACCTTAGTCACCGGCAGAATCGGACACCTTCGGCTTCTCATGGGCAAAGATTTTTCGTGTAGCTCTCTCTAAAGAATATGTGCTTTCTAAAGAGACTGTAATACTAATTATCATGTAATAGAATAATGGGTAGTAATAATAGTAATAACAAAAATGACCATATTGGGACTCCTGGGTGGCTCAGTCATTAAGCGTCTGCCTTCGGCTCAGGTCATGATCCCGGGATCCTGGGATCGAGCCCCGCATCAGGCTCCCTGCTCCGCGGGAAGCCTGCTTCTCCCTCTCCCACCCCCACCCCGTGCTTGTGTTCCCTCTCTCTCTGTGTCTATCTGTCAAATAAATAAATAAAATCTTTTTAAAAAATGACCATACTAAAACAATAGCAACAACAATTATTTCTCACAATGTTTCCCTTTAGAGCCTAAAGTGAACATGTTAAGCTATTCCTTCTACACTGGTAAAGTTGGAGTAAGAAAAGGAAACTAGAGGGCTTTACCCCCGATGTAGGAATGTTCTCCTCTCCACAGAAACTAGAGGAGGAAGGACTGTCTGTCCCTCCCCACAGCTCTCCGATGGGGCGGATCTCCTTCATGCGGAGCCAAAGACACAGATCGTGCAGTCCAGCAGACAGACCCAGGATGTGAGGAAGGACACCTGCGTGTTTCACCTTTGCCACCAGGCCTCCCTCCTATCCTCTGAGTCCAGGACAATATTCAGGCAAAGCAGGTGAACAGGAGTCACCTAAGAGCTGTTTTCTGGTGACATTTATAGGACATAAACCCATAAACACAGGAACTCCTTTTGCACACATCTTCAGCTGTTAGCATCTACTTCAAGCAATCTTTGGAAAGACCAGATTTCTGGCTCCCCTGTGGTAAATTGCAAGCACTTCTTATTGAAGGATTTTCAATAAGCTCCATTTCCACCAAGTCATATGAATTGTTGATTTCCTCAGAATTTAAAACCTTTGTTTACTCTTAACTCACACTAAAATGCTGCTTCAGCATACTTTCATTTGCTTGCTTCGGTCTTCAACTACTTTATGTTTTTGACCTAGAATTGGGATTTGGGCATGAAGACTGGTGGTCCAACACAGAATATCACATGTTGAAATTGAGACTGGAAACAGAAACTATAGATGGTGGAATCAAAAGATGAGAGTTTTGATCTCTGATGAAAAATATTTCCATTCCATCAGTCCTATATGCCGTTACATACAAATTTGTTGTCATGAGAGTTAGAAATAAATGTCCATCTCCCTTAAACAACTTATATCTTAGGATGCTTTCTGTATATTTGCAGTTAAACTTAATTCAATAAATAAAATATTGGTACCAAAACCTGAAACAAGGTCTTAGTTTTAGTGACTGGTGCAAGGAGTTAGGGATAAAATATTTTGATATTACAAGCAGAAAAGCTTTGACCTGGTTACTTCATAGCAAAATGCTTGGCCAAACCATTATCTTCTGCACCTTAGAAGCATCATTCAAGTTTCAGAAGAATGCCATTGCCTGAAAATATTTCCTTTTGCCAACTGTTTAGTCAACATTTCCTACCATCCCCAAACTGCTGGCAACTATTAATCTGTTCTCATTTCTACCATTTTGGATTTTATATAATGCTATATAAGTGGAATCATCTAGTTTATAGCCTTTTGAGTCTTGCTTCTTTCACTCAGTAAAATGTATTTAAAATTCAACTCTGTTTTGTGTATAGTTCATTTCTTTTTATTTATGAGTGGTATTCTGTCATATGGATAGATATACTGCCATTTTGTTTATCCATTCATGGAATGAAGGACATTTGGATTGTTTCCATTTGTTCAAATTATGAATAATGATTCTATAAACACTACTATACAAGTTTTAGTGTGAATGTAAATTTTTACTTTTGGCACAAATAACTAGAAGTGTGATTGCTGGGGTATATGTTAAGTACGTATTTAATTTTACAAAAACTGCCAAGCAATTTATAAAGTGTCTATTTTTTTTTTGTAAAGATTTTATTTATTTGACAGAGAGAGACACAGCGAGAGAGGGAACACAAGCCGGGGGAGTGGGAGAGGGAGAAGCAGGCTTCCCGCGGAGTAGGGAGCCCGACGTGGGGCTTGATCCCAGGACCCTGGGACCATGACCTGAGCCGAAGGCAGACGCGCAATGAATGAGCCACCCAAGTGCCCCCAAAAGTGTCTGTTTTTATTTTGCATTTCTACTAGTAATGTAGGATCTATAACCTCACCAACACTTAACTATTTTCAGCCTTTGAAAAAGTCATTTCTGATAGGTGTGTGATAATATCACATTGTAGTTTTAATGACCTTTTCCTAATAGCTAATTCATTGAGTTTTTTCTTATGTGCTTATCTGTGTATCTTGTTTAACTGTTTATCCAAATTTTTTATCCTTTCTAATTAGATATTTGCTCTTTTATGGTGGAGTTTTGAGATTTTTTAGGAATACAACTTATTTGTCACTACGTGATTTGCAAATATCTTTGTGCTTTGTTGTAAACACATCGAGGAATTCTGTCTTTGGGGTGCCTGGGTGGTTCAGTCAGTTAAGCCTCTGCCTTTGACTCTGGTCATGTTCTCACGGTCCTGGGATCGAGCCCCACATCAGCACCCCCCCTCAGTGGGGAGTCTGTTTCTCCCTCTCCCTCTGCCTCCCCACTGCTCATGTGCTCTCTCTGACTCAAATAAATAAATAAAATCTTTTGATAAAGAAAATAACTCTGTCCTTAACACATTGTAATAAAAAATTTATCCTACATTTCTAGGTAGAGATCTGCATTTTTTGTTTTACATTTAAGACTGATCCATTTGGAATAAGTTTTTGTCTAGGGTACAGGATATGGGTCAAGATTTTTTAATATTACTTTTTGCATGTGGTTATCCAAATGTTCCTAACGTTATGGCTTTGTCAAAAATCTCAACATATTTGTGTGGTCTGTCACTGGATTCTTTCTTATGTGCCATTGATCTATGTGTTTATCTGTTCACTAATACTACATTGTCTTAATGTAGCTTTTTATTAAGTCATGAAAAAAGGCAGCACAAATCCTTCAAATATATTCTTTTGTTTTAGCTACTCTGGTATCTTTACTTTCCCATATAAATTTTAGGAAGAGCTTGTCAATAGCTACAAAATTTATGCTGGGATATTGTTTGGGAGTATAATGAGTCTATAGATCAAATGAGGGGATTGATCTCTTAATAATTTTGAGGCTTCAACTCATGAACAAGATATAGTTCTCCGTTTATTTAGCTTCCCTTTTATCTAGGATTTCCTTCACAAGTACTGTATAATTTTCAATGTAAAGAACCTGCAATATTTTTTATATTTATACCTAAGAATTTCACCTTTTTTTGGTGCTGGTATTACAGTTAGCACTGTTTATTTCTAGTATATGGAAATACAATTGATATTTTCATATTGATATGATTTCCTGCAATCTTCCTAAAATCACTTATTAAATTTAAGAGTTTTTTTGGTATTTTTGTTGATTTTTTTAAAATGTAGACAATGATGTCATCTGTAAATAGAGACAGTGAGATACTTTATTTTTTTTCTCCTATTCTCATTTGTTTTCATTTCTTTCTTTCCTGTTTTGTTTTGTTTTGCTTTGTTTTGTTACTTGTTGCCCTGGCTAGGACTTCCAGTATGATGTTGAATGGGATGTTAAGAGAAAACATCTTTATCTTGTACCAAGTTACAGAGAGGAACTATTTAGCATTGTAACTGTTTGTTTTTGTAGTTTCCTTTCATTTTGTCATGAGTAGATGATAAATTTTGTCTTGTCTCTATGAGAAAATTGTTTTTCTTCTTTAGAGTCTTATGATAAATTAATTTAATTGTTGAAACAATTTAAATGTTGAAACAGCCTTGGCTCACCCAATTTGTGGTGATATATTACTCTTTTTCTATATTTCTGGATTCCGTGTGCTAATATTTTGTTGATGATCTTTCTATTTTCATGAGGGATATTTATCTATGGTATTCTTTTCTTTTAATGTCTTTGTCTATTTTTGTTACCAGTTAAGGCTTTTGTTTTATAAGGGAGAAGAAGCTGAACTATTTTTGTACCTTTCTGTGGTTGTTACTCTTTTTCTACCCCAGGCCTCTTTCATAAGGGATGCTTTCTCTGGACTTATGCCTATTTTTTGTGAATATTTAAATAAAGTTCATAAATAAGAACCTACAAATGAGTACAGATTTCCTTTGCATATTTGATCGCCAATGTTTCTATATTCTCTTGTTGGCCTGCACTTAGCCTTGAGCAATTATTTGTCACTTCTAGCAAGTTCTGTTGATATCTCCCCAGAGTCAGGATAACTTATTTTTCTTGAGACCTTGGTTTTTGATGGTAAAATAAAGGTTGTGTATTTTTAGTTTTCCAGCTTTGTTGTTGTTGTAAAGGATGGAGCAATGCTCTTTCTTTCTGTATCTTTGTTATGGAAAGAAATCACTGAAAATGCATCTGGTCAATATTGCTAGCCCTAGGCACCATTGTTTAAGAAAAGTCTTAGAACTAAACATTTATGTGCCCACACGTAATGACACATCTAAAGTACCCTACCATAGTACTAGGCCACTTCTTGGGCATGAACTTTCCTTCTCCCTGTTCATAATTTCTGTTTTGGTACCTACATTGAACAGAATAGTCAATTTGTTTTTTTTGTTTGTTTGTTTGTTTGAGAAATATTTGGAAGTATAAGGGAAATATACCCTGTTTCCGATTGGTAAATATCTTGCATTCCTGAATAACTGTGACCCACAAATAATTCCTACTAATAAACTCAACTATTCATAACATGGGAAGGATAAAGTATTTTGCTAACATTTTTACATAGTCAGTTGCACTTTGTGAAACCTACATAACACGTGAGTTTAAACAATCTCATACAATTGTGTTTTTTTTTAAAGATTTTTTTACTTATTTGAGAGAGAGAATGAAAGAGAGAGAAAGCGCATGAGAAAGGGGAGCAGGAGAGGGAGAAGCAGATTCCCCACTGAGCAGGGAGCCCGGTGTGGGACTCGATCCCGGGACTCCAGGACCATGACCTGAGCTGAAGGCAGTCGCTTAAGCAACTGAGCCACCCAGGCGTCCCACAATCTCATACAATTGTATTAAAATCCTTCAGATTATATGTTATTGCAGTAAATTTTAATTTTTAGTATTATGAGTTTTTGCCTTAAAAATATTCATGTTAGTATTTGAGAGGGAAATTGGAAAGTAATGTTTCATGAACTACCAGCCAGATGCTACTTTGAACCAGACAAATTTAAGATAGGTATGAAACCAAATTACTATATCATAATTCAGTTTTCCTTAGTATCTTTTGTGTAAATGTCAGAAATGAGATAAAATGAAAGTACTTTATTAGTATTTATTTCAATTGATAAAGCATTTGAAATTTTTGTCTGAAATTAATAAAACTATTTTGAAACTTCTAAATTTTTATAAATGTTATTTATAAATTAAAAAATAAGAAATTACTTGAAGTGCGGAAACACTTTTTGGTAGTGTAAGGTTCAAAGTTAAGTTCTCACTCCCTGTGAAGCACAGAGGAAGGCTTCATAAAATAGAAAATAAATAACACTTATCTGAATTTCATTTTACAGATGCATTGAAAAATTTTTAAACTTACTGAAACTGTTACAACAATATTTTTTATTCAAAGAATTATTGCCAGGCAGTCTTATAAAAATCATTGTTTCCTACCACAGAAACTTGTTAAAAATTGTGAATGCTGGAAAAAAATATTAAATGTTTATCTATTAAGGTTATGAAGTTTAGCAGAGACTCCGATGGCTTTTTCCATGACATATCAATAAAATTCTGAAATGAACTTTTAGTAAGCACAATAGGTTCTGGTAATGTCCCAGAAAAGACAGGGTAATTGAACATCTAGATCAGTAAATCATAAAATATTCAAACTTTTAGCATGCTTTATGAAAGCTAATCATTCTGTAGTGAGTTGTTAATGTCAATTTGAATTCTATGTGAAACTCCATAAAGGATTGCTTCTTGGAATCATAGAATAATGTACAACATTTGAAATAATTTTATATAATCTTCCATTCTGGAGAAGAAATAAATGCCCACATGTTAAGAGTACAGTCAAATACCTCACTTTTGATATTTATGGTAGAGTAATGTATAAGACCCTGGAAATATACATCCCAAGAGGATATTTTTTTAAGTGATAAAATCTTAGGATTTATTTTGGCACTTAAAAAAATATATTTTTTGGTGCCTGGCTGGCCCAGTCAGTAAAGCATGGGACTCTTCATCTTGGGGCCGTGAACTCAAGCCCCAAGTTGGTTGTAGAATTCACTTAGAATATTTATAATATTTAAAATATTTATATAGATTTTATTTGCATAATCAGTCAACATATGAATATATTGGCTGATTATGCAAATAAAATCTTTTTAAGATATATCCTAATGAATCACCATATCATCTATAATTCAGTGATGAGAATTATTAAAATTAACAACTGCAACACAGCCTTTTTGTAATAAATTGATTCTATGAAGTCAGTCTAAAATTGATAAAGTGTACAGTGTTCATAAATTTTAGAGTTGCACTAATTCAACTAATATGTTTTATATTATTTATTAATAACATTCTAGATCTATGTTTAAGATTTAGATAATTAAAATATTTTGATTCAAAATTCTCAATATTTTAAAAAATATTTCAAATAATTGTATTTTAATGCTCAAAAATTATCTTAAAAAAAGCACAAATAATAATCCTAAAAATTCTAAAGTTTCCTACTAAATATGTCTTTGATATCAGCATGTTTAATATATATTTAATATATGTTATAACATGTAATGTAATAATTACATAATATATAACAATCAAAATAACAAAGTATAATCATATGTGAGAGATTTGACTTGAGAAATTACTAATAGTAGTTATAAAAATGAAAGTAATGGTTGCATTTTTTTGCTAGTCTATAAATCCACATCCTTTAAATGTGTTTTGTTTGGAAATTTCAGTTCAGACATCTATTTTATTTTATTTTATTTTTCCAAAAGACATGGCAGCCTTCAGCAGAGTGGCAATTTGCTTGTTCCTTTTTCCGGATGTCTTAAATTTGTATTTTGTTACAACTTACCTCAACTGATAGAATAATACAAAAAGAAACAAAAAAAGTGTATTTCCAAGAAGAAATGGATATATAATAAATATAAGTCATATTTCAAGAGTATCTCATTGAATAACATCTTAAATGTAGACATCTCTACCGCAATTTACAAATGTATCATGATGAAACTAATACTAAAAATGGAGAGAGAGGACTTGTTCAAGAAATACCTGTCATTATTAGCGTTAACTTAGGTGTGCCATGAATTCTTTAATCTAAGTTTATTTATATAAAAAATTAATGTATAGTGGTACTGCCTTGATTTCCATGTTCTTGTGATTATTATATGGAATCAAGTATGTGAAAATGTTTATAAGCTTAAAATCTAAAACTACATTTGCTATAGGGAGTTTTCCATACAGTGAAATTCATTCATCTATCTTTGGTTTATTTATGATATTTGTATATTTTTGGTCACTGCAAAAAACAACAGATGGTATATGAAAGTTTTCTTACTGGAAATGCCTGATGTAATGATGTATGAAGCATAAAATAAATTGTACATTTAGACATATCAAATTACTGAATCATATTCTTTTGAGTATGAAAGGAGATAATGTATACAGATTACTTAAGCTAATACCTTGAATGCATTATGTACTCAATAAAATGTTAAAATCATTGTAAGTATCAGTCCCAATAGAAGTTTTTTAATGCTTCTGGCATTAGTGTGATGAGATAGAAATTCAACATTTTCTCTCTTTAATATATAAAGCACCTCTTCTTCAATCATTTTTTTTACTTTTCAGTGAAGAACCTGAATACTAATTAAATAAGTATGGTTGAACATAGAAGCAATTTTAAAATGCCTCCAGTACTTTTTGTTTTCTTTAATAAAAGCCAAAAAGCAACACTAACAGTTAAATGGCATGCATAATACTCTGAGCATTCTTGTTCTCTAGTTCTAGAGTTATTTTGTGAGGGCCTTGCTATTTTATGATTTGTTAGAAATACTTATTCTCTTGAAAGTTCTCAAACTTTTTTTTTTCTGAAGTGTGAATTTAGATTGTTGTATGTAGGTATCATAAAAAATTTAAAAGTAGCATCTGGACCCAAATCTGCTTGAAGTTTTTACCGAGTCTATATTCTGTTGTTTACCTGATTATCATCATTTACATATTCAGTTTATGCAAAATAAAACGATCTTAAAATCCAAAGTAAATATACTTAACAATCCTTACAATTTCCTAAATTTGTGTGCCAGAGCATATGTGTTCTACTGTTCATTAAGAGACATTTAACTTATATGAAATTAGATACATTCTTTAATAATAAAGTTAATCAGTTAATTTTTGAGATAAAAATATCTAATATTTGTGAAGTTCACATTCTGTGGAGGTCTGAGAAAATTATATATTTTAAATTCAAACAATATTTGAAGTCAGTAAACATAACATTAGGTATGGATAAAAAACCCTCCCAGATGGAAAAAAAAATAGTTATTTTGTTAATATAATGTTGTTCTTATATAAAAATCCAAAATATGGGGGTTTTTTTATTTACATTGTTTTTTAGCTTTTGCTATTTGTGTGCAGTTACTATGTATCTGTCCCTGGGAGTGGAAACCACTGGGCCATATTCTTTTCTCTCGGTTATGACAAGTATTTAGCCATATACGTACCCACTGGAACATTCTAGGATCATAGAATGTTATAGTTCAAAGGGACTTAGAAATATTTGATGCTGTCAAATTTTTTATTTGGATGAAAACTTCCATTGATTCAATTATATAAAACCAATACGAGTGTAATTGCTTGGTTGAAACTGGGCAGGAGGCCTAGAATTATACTTTGTGTTCACTTTCTTATCTACCTCCTTACCCTCACTCTTATGTGGCCTGGGAGGCTCCTACTCCAAGAGTACACTATAGTGGATATGATATATCTGAAGCTCAGAAAGTGAAGTACATGTTGATGGTCACACAACAAAATAATGACAACCTTGACTGGAATCCAGTTGTCCAGAATGCAAATCAAATATCCTTACTTCTTCACTACCTGCTACCTGGTGATGCTTAATTTTTATAAAGAATATGCAGCTTCTCAGTAGCAGTTTGGGTTCTATTTCCTGTTTCCTGATATGAGACTTTATTATGTTCTAGAACTTCACCCCAAACCATATTTCCCAAACTGGACTGTCTTTCCTTCCATGGCAGATGTTGAATTGTTCCCTACTTATTATCTATTTTTTCCATCTTCCTTGATTATAGTATTACTTGATTTTTTTTAAAAGAATGCCAATTGTCCAAGTAAAAGATTACAGTTTCTAATCTCTTAAAGTTAGATGTGGCCCTGTGACTTAGTTTTATGAAAGGAAATACTAATGATGGCTGTTAGAACTTCTAGAAAGTCTGGCTAAAAGAGGGACAAAGAGCTGGGTGAGGCATTGTGTGTCCTCTTCTACTTCTACAATCTATTAATCTCCTTACTATCACCTGTCTCAACACAATCCATTCTCAACAATAGCCATACTGACCTTTTACAAGTATCAGTCAGAGGATCATCCCACTCCTCTGCTTAACCACTTCCAGTAGTTCGCAATCCCACTTAGGTTAAAAAAAAAATCGCTTAGCTTCGCAATAAAATGTAGGTGTTTACTCCCTCTCTATCTCTCAGAACTCTTACTGGTCTTTCCTTTTCTTGGTCCATGAGGCTTCAGGTTTTCAAATGTGCCAAGATCCTTTCTACTTTCTACTTACCTGGAGTTATTTTCCCCAGATCTGTATGGCTGGTTTCCCTTCATCACGGGAATCTAAGCTTAAAGTCATCTCTTTCAAGAGACCTTCCCTAACTACCCAATCTAAAGAAACTACTCACTCTGTCTCTCATGCTATTTTCATTATCTATCTAGGGTGGTACCTCTACATAATATAGGTTTTCATTATTTGTTTCTTCACTGTCTCACTACAGCAGCAACCTTGACCAATCTGTTCTCTGCTGAATCTTAGACCATGATGGACACTCAATAAGCATTTGTCAACAGAATGTATGAAGAATGTATGAATCCATGTATTTTGATATGGTACTCGTCATTTTCTACATAAAGCCAATAGATGGTCATATGCATCTCTTACTAATTCTATTAAAGTATAACCTTCAAACTGGAGCCATACTCCATGTATGTTTCATTTTTCAGAAGGCCAGTTTTACAATAATTTATTGTCTTTATCCCTTGAGTCATGTCATGAAAGCATTATTAGCTGGTATAATGCAAGAACATTCTGTTGCTTTATTTTAGTATTTTTCACTTTATACTTTATTCACATTCCCATTTTCTTCACTCTCTTGGGAACGTTTTCTAGTATATTAAATGCATGTCCTTCCAATACAGCTATGATTGCTTTTATGGTTGTCTTTGATTAAAAAGTAACACAGGGCGCCTGGGTGGCTCAGTTGGTTAAGCGACTGCTTTCGGCTCAGGTCATGATCCTGGAGTCCGGGGATCGAGTCCCACATCGGGCTCCCCGCTCGGCAGAGTCTGCTTCTCCCTCTGACCCTCTTCCCTCTCATGCTCTCTGTCTCTCATTCTCTCTCTCTCAAATAAATAAATAAAATCTTTAAAAAAAAAAAGTAACACAGATTTATGTGTATGTTTAATTTACACAAGTTATGTTAAATATCTTTCCATTTCTTATTTTTAATAAACAGAGCTATGCTTGTGAAATCTATTCATGTTGCTTTGTGTACCTCCAATTAATTATTTCATAATGCCACATAGTATTACACTGTAGGCAAATACCATATTGTAACTAACTTATCTAGTGATAAAAATATTTTTCTGTAATTACTTTCTATCACTATATCTAAAACTTCTTATGTAACTCATAGAGAGATGCATAACGGCCTAGAAAAATATATTTTTAACATCCACAATATATAAGAGAATTATTCTTTTACTGGTCAAGAAATTTCTGCACCGAAGCTCAGAAGTAAAACGGTATAGGACATGAATAGACAACTCTTGTCTTAGGTTTCTCCTGTATTTCCTACCTAACACATTGGTATTCCTTTATAAATATCTCATATAAAACACACACCACACATTAATAACTAAATGTATGGATATGTGAAAATTCTGGGATAGTGATAGATAAATGACATTATTACATGGTCTCTTACATATGTAAGTAAATCAGTTCTCTTATACAGATTAGGAATAAATGATCTTTAACTCAATTTAAGTTTATATTAAAATCAGATATTACATAAAGAAATTAAAAATTAAAATTTTAGGATAAAATACCACTAAATTCCACATGATTATTAACACAAGGTCCACTGAGAAATGTAAATTTTAATCAAGTTTAAAGAGATCAAAATTCCTGTGAAAATATGTTTTCAGAAAATGAAAACTCCTGTTTATATAATTACCTCCTTCATGATACATTTTTTGCATGATCTAACACTGGTTTTATTGCATATGATTTTGTAGTTAAAAAATATTCACTTTATATTTGATAATTCTTTTTTTCATTATTACGTTTACATTGGTGTTCAGCAGATTTTCATTTTATTATTTGTTATTGCATTGCATTTCTTAATCCTCTAAATGCCTTTTTGAAACAGAATGTTCCTTAGTGTTTTACTCCTGCCCTTTGACCTTGGCTCTGTTGAATCCATCACTGATGGACACAGGAGGACACAGGAGGGCATCCTCTGGAATGATGGCACTTGGAACAAGTCCCTAAATCACAGAGTTGATTGTAGGTTACTGGACAGTTTTTTTCACTGTAGAGTTTGCTATTAACAAAGCTGAACAAACATTATCCAGTAAAAAAGGAAAGAAAAATAGCTTTATTTTCAGCCATAGAAAATGCCAGTTTTTAAGGAAATGTATTTATGTAAACAGAAGAGCTAAAGGATCAACAGGTAATAGAGCAGACCATTAACTTTGGGTTATAGTGTATGTTGTGCTAAGGAAGTCAGTTTGTTTCAAATTATTAACAATTCATTTTTCTACCAACCTTCAAAACCTAGACTGTAGATAAAGTTCATAGCATTTTTTGAAGAAAATATATCATGGCTTTAAAAAAAATCTGGATTCTCAGGTCAGCAGTAGAGTAAAGAAAATTACATCCGAAGCAAGACCCATATGGAGGTCACTAGCAATTCTCTTGGATGTTTTTCTTAAAATTAAACTACAAATACTATAAATAATCGTTCATATAACTTGGAGGAAATATTGCTTACTTAATATGGTGACCTCTGAAGTGACATTCTAGATTTAAGTGCACTTTATTCTCAGAAATAAGACCCAAACAACATGTTTGTGTTCAAGGGAAAAAGTAAGATACTCTAGTGTAAAATAGAGCCGACTAAAAGGAATTTAATAGTAAGTCAAAAGCGTTTACTTAAAGCAAAAACTCAGGACTTCTTATCTAATAGGTTACTCTGCATACTAATACTTTATTATTCATTTTTAAATTTAGTTTTGTTTATTTTGTGAATAGATATTAGTACACATAGCACATATAATTAAAAATCTCTAAGGATGCCTTGGTGGCTCAGTCGGTTAAGCATCCAAGTGGTGATTTCAGCTCCGATTGTGATCTCAGGGTTGTGAGATCGAGCACTGCATCAGGCTCTGTGCTGGGTGTGGAGACTGCTTAAGATTCTCTCTCTCCCTCTCTCTCAAAAGAAAAGAAAAATCTCTAAAAAGTGTTGGTGGAAAATAAATCTCCCCCCCATTCCTTCCCCAAGCTACATGGTTCTTCTCCTGCCAGTGACAGACTCTAGTAAGACTGTTTCAGTATCCTTCCAGAGAGATTCTATCCCATGTTTCAATATAGGGACATATGGCAGACAATCTTAGCACTGTACAATACATGTACGCTATTTGCATGGATCACACGGCCTTGAAGTAGGTAGGTCTGCTATCAACAGAAACACATAGTGACACAGATGGTAGCATAAAATACACCCTGTTCTGCATCTCTTTTTTTCCCACTTGCAATATTTTGGAAATAATTTCAAAGCACTCTTGGGCCGCCTGGGTGGCTTTCAGTTAAGTGTCTGCCTTTGGCTCAGGTCATGCTCTCAGGACCCTGGGATGGAGCCCAAGTCAAGTTGGGCTTGGGCTCCCTGGTCATTGGGGAGTCTGCCTCTCTTCCTCCCTCTGCCCCTCCCCCCACTTGTGCATATATTCTTTCTCTCTCTCTCAAATAAATAAATAAAATCTTTTTAAAAAGTACTCTATGTATAATTACATTGTTTTTCAGGAGCTGCATTATATTCCAATTTATGGAATTATATTATATTATAAATTAATTATATTTTTATAATTTTTATAATTATTTATTTAATCAACATTTATTAATAAGTACTTATTTGGTTTCTAAACACTTGATATTTAAAACAATGCAGCAATAAATTTCCTTATACGAATTTAACTTTGTACATATGCTGGTATATCTGTAGTATAAATTCCAGGAATTTTGTCTTCTAAAATACCTTAACTTGTGAAATCATATTTTCAGCTTTTGAGGTTTTTTTTTTTTTTTTTTTTAGGGAAAGAGGGGGGGGGGGGGGGGGGGGAGGGGGGGGGGGGGGGGGGGGGAGAGGGGGGGGGGGAGAGAGAGAATCTCAAGCAGGCTCCATGCTCAGCACAGAGCCTAACACAGGCTCCATCTCACAACCCTGAGATCATAACCTGAGCTAAAATCTCTAGTTGTATGCTTAACCAACTGAGTGACCCAGGCGCCCCTCAACGGTTTTGAATACATGTCATATTTAGAAAGTCTTTTCTAAACTGAGAATATAAAAGAAATATCTCCAAATATCCTTTTCAGTGTTTTTATGACTCATTTTTCACTTTGAAATATTTTCTTTATTTCAAATATTTTTAAGTGCAATCTGTTGTAGGACTCTAGTTTATTTGTTTACATATGTCTACTTGTTTGATCCCCCAACACTTATCAAATCATGTATCTTTTCCTGATATTAAGATGATATTTTACTCTCTTATTATTTTTTTAAAAATTATTTTAGATTATTTATTTATTTGAGAGAGAGGGAGCACAAGTGGGGGTGGGAAGGGGCAGAGGGACAGGGAGAAACAGGCTCTCTGCTGAGCAGGGAACCTGAGGCAGGCTGGATCCCAAGACTCTGGGATCATGACCTGAGCCAAAGGTAGACACTCAACTGACCAAGCCACCCAGGCACCCCTAAGATGATATTTTAAAACAGATAATGTTTTAATGCTTTTGAGATTATATGTGGAATTTCCATTTTTCCATTGATCTTTTTGTGCATTCATGTGCCATATAAAAATACAACCATGAATTTGTGATTTAATATATTTTGGCAACATGTTTTCTTACTACCATTTTCTTTTCAGAAATTTCTTTTTTTCCCATGCTTCTCTATTAACTTACTTCCCTACTCATCTCCAATCCCATTGTTTATATAAGAAATATGATAACTCAGAGTAACTTAATGGGATGGTTATTATGGTGATGATGATGATGATGTTAACACTTTCTATTCAAAACATGGCATGACTTCTTTGTCCTCAGCAGCATTTATACACACACACACACACACACACACACACACACACACACACACACAGAGTGAATGTGCCCATCCACACTTCTTGTTAAGTGTATCCCTGGTTATTTTTAATATATTTTTCATTATTCAAAGAATATTTATGCATAACATTTTTTGTAGCAAACCCTGCTCTGGGCATCATTGGAGACCTATAATTAGAACAGAAGACAAACCTCTGATAACTGGGCACTACTTTCTTCAACATACCACAAGGCACCGTCTCTTCTATGCTAAGAGCAAATATAACTATTCCTGGATGATGTTTTTTTTTATTTTTACTTATTTATTTATTTTTAAAGATTTTATTTATTTATTTGAAAGAGAGAGAGTGAGAAGGGGGAGGAAGAAGGAAAGAGAGCATCTCCAGCAGACTCTGTGCTGAGCACAGAACCTGACACGGGCCTTGATCTCAAGACCTTGAGATCATGACCTGAGCCAAAACCAAGAGTTAGACATTCAACCAAATGAGCCACCCAGGCACCCCTGAATGATAGTTTTTTAAAAGCAATATTTAAATCTTCTAAAATTATTTTGATGGAGAAGTCAGCCTTATTTAGATGCTCTGCTTCCCTGGTCTGCATAATTGCAGTGATTATTAAATAAGGAAGGGGATTTGCCAGTAGAGCAAACAAGCAAGGGAAAGAATTTCAATTGGTGAAAGGCAAGAGGAGATTAGAAATACTAGAAAAAATTTAAAAGGAGGAAAAAGATAACTATCAAATGATTACTGTATTTTTTTTTAGTATAAGGAGAAATCAATTAGGAGATAAATTTGCAGTTGTTCCTCAACTCTTTATACAAGAAAGTCACAATAAAGTAATTTTCATTCCAGCCCAAACCCAGGAAACAAAGAAGTGAGGATATATACCCTCCTGAACTCAGATGAGACTTAGATCCAATTAAAGCATATCGACCACTCAATAGTGTGTTAAAAGTACACACACATCTTACCTCAATTGTTCATAATAATTCTTCTTAAAAGATGGTTCTATTTAATACTTCAGGAAACTGAAACTCAAAAGTATTTCTGAATTCACCTGAAGACATCCAGTTAAGAGTCAAAGAACCAGCCCTCCACATCTAGAATTGGCTGTTATATTCTAATATACTTGCTTTATCACATATTTTCCATGTATTCATCTATCCATCCATCAATTCATTTATTTTTGATGTTTTACAATATAATTCAAAATACAGTGTGTCTTGCAAAAATACTCCACTGTACATGTCTTCATTAGAGATCAATTGTTCATGCCTCTTTTATTTTGACCTTACGGTGACCTAACAATACTATTTGGTAGGTATAACCTTGACCCCCATTAAGATATAGAACATTACTATCATTCCAGAAAGCTCCCTTGTTCTTTTCCCGTCAATCCCCACCCCTGAGGCAACCACTGTTCTAATTTTTTTTTCATCCATTTATTAGCTCTGCCTATTCCAGAACATCACATGAATGAAAGCATATACTATGTATTCTGTTGCATAAAGCTTCTTTCATACAATGTCTTTTAATATTCATGCATTTTGGGTGTATCTCAGCAGATACTCTTTTTTTTATTGCTGAGTAGTAAACTATCATATAAATATATCACTATTTATCCATTCTTTTATAGATGCACACCTGGGATGTTTCTAGTTCTTGTTTTTTATGATTGGAGCTGCTATAGACATTTTTTTAAAGATTTTATTTATTTATTTGACAGAGAGAGAGATAGAGACAGCAGGAACACAAGCACGGGGAGAGGGAGAAGCAGGTTTCCCACTGAGCAGGGAGCCCAATGCGGGGCTCGATCCCAGGACCCTGGGATCATGACCCAAGCCGAAAGCAGACGCCTAACAACTGAGCCACCCAGGCGCCCCTAGACTTTTTTGTAAACTTCATTTTTAAGGACAAATTTTCATTTTTCTTGATAAATATTTAGGATTAGAATTGCTGGGTCATAGTGTAGTCATATGGTCATACCATGTTATACCCCCACCAGTAATGGATCGGGGAAAACCCAGAGTAGTACAGCATAGAGTAACAATCATAACTGCCATCCTATGTGCATATTTTCCAAGTTAACAGACCCAAACCTATTCTTATTGTTCATTTAATGACTTCTCATACAGCTGTTTGTATATATATATTACTCTTTCTTCCACACAAGGATGCCTGTGAACATATCCCTGCCCTAATGCCATATGGCCCAAAGAGAGGAAACTGTTTCTTGATAACTCTTGCCCACTGGTTCTCTACCCCATGGGCTTGCAGTTTTGCTCCCCATGGAACTTTTAACAATGAGTGGAGATATGTTTGACTGTCACACCTGTGGGGGAAGGTCTACTAGCACTTTAGTTGGTAGAGGCCATGGATGCTATTAAATACCCTACAATGCATAGGACACCCCCCATCTCAATAGCGCAGATGTTGAAAAATTCCTTTCTAGCCTTAGTATTATTTCTTCATAATTTCCTGTCTCAACATGTCCTCTTCTCAGAAAGATTGACATTGAAAACATGTACGGTGTCAGGGAATTCCACACACATATACAAACCATCCCACACTAGACAGAATCTCGATTTAGTGTCAATCTTTGTTCCTCATGAAACAAATTACTTTGGAAGCTTTTCAACATCAGTACATTTGGGGTTATTCCAAATTAACATCAGCGATGGCATTTAATTCTTTTTTGATGTCCCTTTCTCTGCCATGAAATAAAGAACATGCCCTTTTATCTCTCTGTAGTTCCCTTTGTCCTATCTTGTCTTCAACTGGAAACAACTGTTCAAAAGAGAATATAAATAATTTTGCAACTAAAGCATCTCTTTGTATCACAAGACCATCTACATTTGCATAAAACTGAGGAACAGTTCACACTCTTACAATATTAAGAGCATACTCTTCTCCCATTTCAGCTCTCAGAATGAAAGAATTGGGCACAACACTAAAAAGACATTTATAAAATAACACTGAAGTTCTTAGTTTATATTAACACAGTGACATCACAGATTTCTTTTTTTCCCAATCAAAGTAAATCTTGCTCTACATTCCTTTAAAGGGACCAATCTAGTGGTTTTTATCAGAAAAGATGAGTGTATCCCAAAGTGGATTTTGGTATTTTTGCTCTTTCAAGACCAGCACTACTTACAACACCCTGATAATCTATGCTGATTCCTGATCCCACTCAATTTTATCAATTTGTCATTCTTTGTTGGAAAGAGTGCTTTGACTAGAAAACAGGTGTGCCAGCAATACTCTCCCGTCAAGCCGACATGCTGATTCTCCGTAGTCAGTATTCTTTGGGATAACGAGAGGGTTAGATCGTCAAAAATGAGCGTGCAGCTCAGAGGCTGGATGTGGAATTGTTTCCATCAAAGGCATTAACCAGGCATTTAACAGCCTGATGGACTATCCTTTTAGATCTAAAGGTCTGTCTCTCTAGTTTAACTTAAAAATCAACTATTGAGCCACTTACCCTGCTAAGCACTCCACTAAGAGTAGAGAATAAAAATTTTACAGGCTGTAAATCTAAAATCTCCTCTTGATCCCTAATTCTGACTTCTGATGTTTGTGAAAATTGCTTAATAAAACTAATTTCAGCCTTTTCTCTTTTATTGCCATTCATTTTCTGAGCTCTGACTTTCTAATTTGAAAACTTATTCTATCTATCTTGATTTGTTTGTTTGATAATTTATCTGGGAATTTCAAACCCTGGGGCATAATCTGCCTTCAATTAACACTGACTCTTCAGGAGAGCCACTAGCATCTTTTTCTTAAGTTGCTACAGTAGTCCCCCCCTTATCTGCAAAGGGACCCTCAAGATCCCTTGTGGATGCCTGAAACAGCACATGTTATTCAGTTTTGATATTGCCAATTTTATATTAGACTTACATGCTTTTAACTGGCTAGGTCCTGCTCAGTTTTATTATGATTCACAATCACTTACCTTAAAAAAATGACATAGGATATAGATGATGGATGTGGAAATAAGTACAGCTTTTTTGCATTTTAAGTGTGTTCTCTGAAATTTTGCTTCAGAAAAGAATTAGCATTACTCATTATATGTTGCTAGCCTCCTTGAAGGATGGCAGCTTGATTAGCAACTCTGTCTCCACTTATAATTTATAATTTGACAAAAGAGTCAGTGAAAATTAAAAGAACTAGATTCCCTTTTACAAAAGAAAAGGCAACAGTTTCCACAGAAAGGATAATAACCTAAGACACTAAATATTTTTAGCAACAGGTAACTATGAGACTCTTCTCTAAAGCAAAAGTATTTCCTGACCAGATAGTAATGAATTTCAGATAGAAGACTCAAAAGAGTCTAAAATTAACTTCATATAATTCTCACATCTGAACTCAATCTCAGCCATTAATTAGTTGAAAGCAAAAGACCTATAGCAAAGGATATTAGGAAAGGAATCTATAGGAGTAATAAAGAACATTTATCTTTCATAAATATTCTTTGTATTCTAGAATTCCACTCATGAAGTGACTTCATATTTAATGTTAAGTGTTTAGTAATTCACCTTGTGGGAACATTAAAAAAAAGTCTAATGTGTGTTATTTGCATAATTTCCATTCAAGGTAACTTATTTACAAAACAAGAGGCATTCTAAAGTATGTATATTAATAATAATTACAAATAGCAATTATCGATTGCTTACTTTAGGCTCAGCACTGTTCCAAATGCTTCATGTGTATTCATATTCACTTTTCACCATAATCCTTGTGATAGGAATGAATACAACATGTAGTTTATAAATTAGAACTGTGAGAATCACAGCCATATAAGGTGAAATTCTGGGAAAAGCTGATGTTGAGCATTGTTCTTTACACAATGAAAGAGTTTGATTTGGAAAGCCTATATATTATAAATATAAGATGATATCACTTTAGTTATGTTATTTTTTTGGTTGTTTTGCAAGTGATCATTTTTTAATGATTATTTGAAATTACCATTAATTTATAGCATTAATTGTTCTCATATGAATTTATTTTATTTTTTGTATGAATTTAAAGAAGTCAATTTTGAAAATAACATTTCCTGTGAATTTGGGTAATATAATGCCATAATTAATAAAGATATTTTATTTCAAGAATGCAAGTCTGACTTTTGATAGATTCAAGTTTTAAGAACTGACAATTAAGATAATCTACCGCTAGTTGACAGTGATATTTTAGTTTTGGCTCTATTACCTAGTTAACAATTTTACGCAGTAGGCCGATTTATTTATAGTCGAGACATTTTAATATAATTAAAATTAAAATAGATGTATAGAGCAATTTTAAATTAAAAAAAGTCAAAGCACATTTCATTAATTTTGCCACCACCTTCGGATTCCTCATTTTAATCGAGTTTCACTTTTTTTAGTAAACAAATCCTTAGTTGGTCTTTGCCTAATGAGATGAGGGATCAAGGACATCCCACTCTCTCCTAACTGTCTGGACTAACTGACTCATGCTTTGCAGAAGAGCACAGCCTCAGGTAATTCTCCTGTAGTCCCTTTGTTGAGCATCGGTTGGGGGCCCGGGTGCGTACCTGCTGGGATACCTCCAGCTGTGAGCTGTGCAGAGGGCAGAGAGGATTGTACTGAGGAGGACAGAGGAGAAAGCCAGGTAAGGTGAAGAGGCCCACTTCTCTAGTGCAGTGGTCTTGCTTTTATGAATATCTACCCACTTGGTAGAAAGAACAATGTGTTATATGGATTTTCTTTTACTCACCTTTAACTCTTCATGCTTTTCCCTAAAGTGGCTTTTTCAAAACTGTCTTCTCAGATCCCCTAATTCAACTCACTTTGCATATACGAGCTTTTGACTCAGTGTTCTCTTATTTTTTAATTCAATATTTCATGCAAACAAAGAACCATAGGCACCAGTATAATAAATACTTGTACCCACATAGAGTTTAATAACTAAGACATTACAGATAGAGCTGACGTTTCCTTTGTTTACACGTAATTGATCCCATTCCCTCACATTATTTTAGAGATGACTGTTACTCTACATTTGGTGTCTATGACTCCCATTCTGTCTGTATAACTTTAAACTATAAAACATAAAAATATTTGGCATTATTTTGCATGTTTATAAGCCTTGTGTAAATGGAAATCTGATATGTATGAATTTTGCCCCTTGATATTTTTATACATCACTGTATTTTAAGACATTTTTTATGTTACATATAATTCTAGCTTATTATTTTCTGGATTACACTTTCAAATATTTGTCAACACATACATTCACATGGCAGGGTTTCTCTAGGGTATATATCTAACAGTATATTTGCTGGGTTATAGAATAGATTTTAAGTTTCACATTATTAAATATTATTAAGTGGCTTCCGAAAGTATTTTTACCCTATTTACTTTCACTTCTATGAACAATGTTGCTCTACATCCATTCTGAAATTTTATATCGGTGAACTTTTCTATTTTTGTTTAGAGTGGTGGATATGAAATGCTATCTCACTATTACTTCAATACATTTCTCTTTGGCAATTATTTAGGTTTTACCTGTTTTCAAACTTTTCTTGGCTGTTTTCTCTATAACTTGCCTGTTTTTAATCTTTTGTTCTTTTTTGTACTTGGATTGTAATTAATTTGTGGAAATTAATTATTTATTTTGTAACAAGCCTTTTTTTCTGAGAGGTTTCTATCTATATATGTATACTTCTGTATATATATATATATATATATATATCTAGCATCTAGCATCTACGTATATTTATATGTGTCATAAATATTGTCTCACAAATCTACTAATTTTCACTGTGTTTTGTGTTTTGGCAAAGATTTATATTTTAATTTACTCTTATTCTCTTCCAAGCTTCTTTTTTTTTAAAGTTTTTATTTAAATTCCAGTTAGTTAACATACAGTGTAATGTTAGTTTCAGGAGTACTATATAGTGGTTCAGCACTTCCATACAACACCCATTGCTCATCACAACAAGTGCACTCCTTCATCTCCATCACCTATTAAACCCATCACCCCACCCATGTCCCCTCTGGTAACCATCAGTTTATCCTCAATAGTTAAGAGTCTGTTTCTTGGTTTGTCTCTCTCTCTTTCTTTTTTCTTTTACTCGTTTGTTTTGATTCCTAAATTCTACATATGAGTGAAATCATATGGTATTTGTCTTTCTCTGACTGACTTATTTTGCTTAACATAATATACTCTAGCTCCATCTACATCATTGCAAATGGCAAGATTTCATTCTTTTTGATGGCTGAGTAATATCCCTGTGTGTGTGTGTGTGTGTGTGTGTGTGTGTGTGTGTGTGTGTGTACCACTTCTTTATTCATTCATCAGTTGATGGACATTGGGCTCTTTCCATAATTTGACTATTGTTGATAATGCTGCTATACACATCAGAGTGCATGTGCCCCTTTGAATCATTGTTTTGTATCCTTTTGTATCCTATACCTAGTAGTGTAATTGCTGAATCATAGGAGAGTTCTATTTTCAACTTTTTGAGGAATCTCCATACTGTTTTCCAGAGTGGCTGCATCAGTTTACATTCCCACCAACAGTGCAAGAGGGTTTCTTTTTCTCCATTTTAGTTATCATTTAGGTATCTGATTACAGTTGCAAATACTTCATATCCTAAGGATTATCTGTGTTTTTCCAAAGAAGAAAACCAAAAGTAAATTAAATAAAATTTTTGTCATTTCAGGAATTGGTTGTCAATCTTTCTACTCCATCTCTTCTTATACAACCAACTTTGTGGAAGCTCCCAGAGTACATTGTCCTTCAATCCTTCATTCATTCATTCACCAATACATAGAAAGAGGCCTGATTAGAAAGAAGGAGCAGAGAGAAAATAGCAACAGATAAATGAAGTGACTTTGAAATTCATTTGTTCTTTCTATATTTTACCTTGCATTATAGAATCAAAATGATAGCAACATTACTGGTGCTGTAGATGGTTATTATTTGGAGCTATAAAAGATACAGACTTTCTAATAGACCTAATGGGCCTTCCATTCACTATCTCCCCACATACCTGTTAACCTAATATAAGCCCACTGGATCTCTGGACACTCGGTAGAATGATGGTAAAAAACAAATGACCATCTTCATTGGGTGAAGAATTTTAGAGGAAATGACGTAGTACCTCTGAACTTAGGCACTCCATAAGTTTTTGAGGGCTTACTACTTTCTAGACACTATTCTTGAGGCTGAAAATATCCAGATATAATATATATTATATAATATATATTATATGTATTACAGTCTAAATATAACATATATATTATATCTAGATATAAGTTTTTTCACTTAAAAATTTAAATCTACTTGCAAAAGTAAACTAAAATATTCAATTACAGTTTTGTGGTTAAGTTCCATTGTAGTTTTATATTAGAAACAAATGATGGTTCAAAGCCAGAACAGAAAAACCTTTTTAAAAGAGTCCCAGAAGGTTCTCAGAGGAAATCATGATTAAGCTGAATCTTGAAGGCTTAGTGGGGATTTTTTTTTTTTAAACAACAAGGGCAAGAGTAAAAAGGAGAAAGGACATTTCTAACAGAAGTGAAAACATATACAGAGAAGCATTTGACTGGAACATCCTCTCAGCCAGGGAGGAAGACATAACCTTCAATAGAGCAGAAAAAGAAACAAACAAAATAATAATCCTTTTTTGAAGTTGCGTGATAAAGTGAAATTAGAAAAAAGATCTACATTCAAATTCAGATAAAAAAAGAATAAACAAGCCAGAGTAGAATTACAAAATGGATCTAATACCAGTTAATCAAAACAAAAGAAAGAAATTTCAACCAGCAGTTTCAAATGTAGGGTTATAAGGTAAGAAATCTAAAACCAGGAAGGCAAAAACTTGAGCAACAGCCCCACTGGCCTCTTTAAAATACTAGTTAAGAAATGGTACACATATTTTCTGCTTAATTTCTTGGAAAGAACATGTCACAAGGTTCTGTGTGTGTGTGCAAAGAGAATATTTGACAAGACAGTTTCCTCCCACCAATTCCTTAATTGGGGAGTTGGAACACAAATTGTTAATGGCAGTTAATCATCTCTACCATACTACTTGGCTTTATATTTAATCTTGTTTGGAGTCTCTTTCCTGTTTGAACATAAGTTTCACAAAATCAAGGACTCTGTCA
Source organism: Callorhinus ursinus (assembly GCF_003265705.2). Taxonomy (NCBI): domain Eukaryota; kingdom Metazoa; phylum Chordata; class Mammalia; order Carnivora; family Otariidae; genus Callorhinus; species Callorhinus ursinus. Next base: position 35,248,579 of record NW_027397063.1, on the reverse strand, counting down.
ATGAATACACTTTATTTTCATTTCAACCCATCAGGCTTATTCAACCATATTTTATTGGGTACTTCACTAGGTTAGACCTATTTCTCATTTAAAAAAAATCATTGATATATATCTAAAAATTTCTGTTCAAAGTAGCAATTTGGTCTTTAGAACAATAGTATGACAAGAGCACATGGTGTTTAAGCCATTATTATTTCAAATGAGATTGTGCTTATATGCAAAAACATTTTATAGTCACAAGTAGATGCTTTGCAACATACATAGATGGTTCTAAATCATTTTTATAAGCTGGGCCTTTAAATTCTAGTTCTCACTTTTCTAACTCTAGGGCTCCTGTATGTGTTTTGTTATTGTTGTTGTTGTTGTAAATATATACAAAAGAATTAGTAAAACTTAAATTTTTAGTATATGCATTTCCTCCCATATAACAAATTTAACTTATACTCTAGCCACTTTGAAATCTTTAAGAAGAAATTACAGAAACATTAAATTTAAATTATTTATATCACATATCAAAAAGGAAGTAAGTCTTTTAATTTGACAAGTTGTTTTAATCTAGGAATATCTAGGAGTCTTGCATGGCTTAGGAAAAGATATATTCATAATTAAAGACACTGCAAATGTCTTTTAAACATGAGTGAATCTGTTACTCATACAAATATAATGTGATTGAATTTGGGTATATTTAACTTACTTACATTCCTTGTTAATGTAATTAATACAAAATGAATAATTATTTTAGTGGACATAATCAGTTGTCTCCATTTATATAATTTTATATTAAGGTTTCTATAAAAAACAATATTTGAGGTGAACTGTGCACTCAAGGTATTCAGTAATGCTTCTTCACTAAAATACAATGTACTTAATACATCTAATTACAGAAAAATAGTTAAATCATTTAAACAATACTTTTACAATGAACAATTTTAAAATAAATTCAGACTCTAAGGGTCTTCTTTGGCTGGTTTTGATTCAAAATATGGCAATTTGAATTAAGAGTTATGTAATATGATATAATATAATATAATATAATTTAATATAATGTAATATATAATAACACCGGTCAACAGGAACAGCCATTTTTAATTCAGTGTTTAAACTGTCTATGTAGAGCTCAGAGTAGAATGTTCTAAAAGCCTCAGAACAGACAACTTCAGTTATGCAAATGATTAGCTTTAAAATGTGCTCTTCCTTGGGGAAGGCAGTGGGGAGATGGTTTGAATGGGTGATGGGGATTAAAGAGTGCACTTGTGATGCACAGGGTGATGTATGGAAGTCTTGAATCACTATATTGTATACCTGAAACTAATAAAACACTGTATGTTGAAAAAAATGTGCTCTTCCTTTTAAACAGTTTTATTCATGTATGTACACACTATTTTACCACTTACCAGGCTGTTTTGATGTTTTCCTTCCGTATGTCTGCTCCTCCACACTTCACTCTAACCTCCTTGAGGACTGTCAAAGTCAATGGATGAATAATCTTTGTTCCTCAAGTAACCAGCTGTTTCTAGCCTGAAAAATATCTGTAGAACTAAACTAAACTACATCATAGGAAGAGAAGTTACTTTGGTGGTAGGTGCTTCATAGTTTCAAGAAAAGATGGGGGTGGTTTATTGAATTACACCTCAGGAAAAAAAAATCAGATAGGAAGTCCCAGGAGACTGTAAAATCTCATAATAGAGTTAGGCATTTAAGAAAATGGAGCAAAACTGAGACTTTGGGAAGGATTCTTTGTTTTTATAAATTTCTCATACTTTTTATTTTTATTCCCTATGTGTTTTCCTGTAGTGATTAGAAAAAGACCAAAAACCTAAAAACCAAACAGGATTTTTGCCTATTTGTAAAGAAAGCAAAGAAGTATGACACAAAGAGTGTTTCACAGCAGAGGTTTTGCAAATTGTGTATCATAGAATGCCCTTCGGGGCCCATTTGGAAACCACTGGGGCCAAGGGTGCTCATCCCTAAGCTTCCCACTCCAACCTCTTCAATATATTTAACTTGCTGAAGTTTGTGGTAAGACTTCATTTGAAGAAAGAATTCCAGGGCTTTAAATTTTGAAAACCACTATTCTTAGTGAAGGCAAGTGATTTTGTTTCCTATAACAAATAATAAAAAATAATTTGCTCTTAGTATTTCTTTTTCTTTCCCTTAAGTTATTTCTTCTCCTCCAGAACTCATTATTATTTATGAAGAGACAGAAAGAAAGCTTATATACAGTAAACACTTTACCTTTAAGTTCCATTAAGTGAAAACTTTCCCAGTATATGAATTTTTCCAAATTGGTGGTAAACATTAAATGACTACATGAAGATTTAATAATATTTTTTCAGTTTCACATGAATAATGGGACCTTTATTAAGTCATTTGTTTGTCATATATTATTACAGCACTGTCAAATTACACAAACTTTATTCAACAAACACAGAACAATTTTTTAGCAGTTACTTAAAAGGTTTTGAAAATATGCCCTAAATAAAATTGGTTCCTATCAGTCAATTTTTATTAGCCTACACAAAAACATTATCTCATTTTAAGATATCATGGTTTCTTAAAAGGGAAAACATCATATTTTTGAAAAATATTTGAGAAAAGTGTATCTTAAGATCTTAGTAGAATTAATCTTTTGCAGTACCCTCAAGGCACATGGTATGTAGAGTGCAAATAAGATAAGTTCATGAATATTGAGTTCATTTATAAGAGAAATAGAAAATATGCTCTATCCACAAAATTAGGAATCTGTGACAATGCAGTAAATCGATGATCCATGACAAAAGAAATACAATAGATGGTAATATATGAATTCCTATAAGTTGTTTATTAAGGGTTTTCCCCAAAAGCTCTATAATTTGTCAAGACTGTCTACTGTTCCATACAACTTGTCAATATCTTCAAATGAATAGATGGCATCTATAAGTGCTGATGGCATATTTACAGATGAGAAAATTAGAATATTGCAAAGTCTTTCCATTGTTCCTTCCTTTAAACTAAACCTTGAAGTTTTTTCAGATTACATAACCACTCTTTTATTTTAATTTATTCTTTAAAGCCCAGGGTAACAAGAAGGGAAATTAATAACAATGTAAACACACTATGTATGAAACAATAATTGATATATTTCTCAAATGTCTATCTTCCTTTAACTTTCCCCCGAAAAACAAACAAATTAAAAAAAAAAATTAAAAGGAGTTAGTTAAACAAAAGAAACAAAACATAAAAAATGTTCCTAGCTACACATATTAAATGAGAACAAACTGTTCTCACATAATGAGCACCATCAAAAAGAAATTTCTTTGATGATGGAAAAATGTCTATCTCTGCATGTGCTGGGAACACTTGAAATGTGCCTAGTACAACAGAAAAAATTGAGTTTTCAGTTTATTTTATTTTAATTCATTTTAATTTAGATTTAAATAGCCACCTGTGGCTAATTGCTACTGTATTAAATGGTATATAGATAGATATTGTGTGAACCAATATCTATCATCCATTTTTTGGAGGTCAATAAAAGTATCTCAAAATAGCTGTGTTTCTACAAATCATGCAAAGAGTTTTTTGCTATTGGCCTGATTCCCTTTCTTCTGATTGCTTCATAGCCCTTGTTTTTTCTTTTTCCATGTTATCCATTGCCCTGATAATATTTCTGTTGAGCACTCTAAGGTTCTCTCTAAGTGCTCTCTGAGGTCCAGGCTTAGTTTATCCCTCTGGTTCTCTTTAATCCCATCTACCTTGGACAGCTCATAGCACATGATAGAAACACAATAAACAGACATTGAATAATATATATGTATAAAAGAATATGAAAAGTAAATGAAAGACTGGTATCCTGTTTATCTTTTAACTTATTTTTCTAGGAATTAAAAGTTTTCTCTAAAACTGATTTAGTTTTTATAAATATATATACACATATGCATATGTATTATATATTTAAGTATAGCACATATAAAGTATTAGACATTCAATGTCCTTAATTCCTGGAAATTTCTCTCTGTCTCTACAAATATATATATATATATATATATATATATATATATATGTATATGTCTCAAAAAATGGGAATAAAACTTATAATTTGAGAGAACTTACAATATGATTTATTAATACTTTCCAGAAGCATAAACATGACATACTCACACAATAAGTAAAGATATTTCTGAATTCCTGACACATAAACATACAGGCACATAATTTATAACTTCAATTCTACAACTTAAGCTGTGTGTCAATGGTCAACACAGAAACATTAAAAAAAAAAAATCACACATCCAGTTATCAAATAGCTGTTTTCATTCCTGGTGAAATGAAATCCTTAAGTGATTTGAGCTCAAAATGAAATATATACAAGCAGATAAAGAAGGCTAACACACCAGATTCTCTGGTTTCTCACCCAACAGAAAATAGATGTCTACAACAAACAGAGCTCAACATATGGCCAGATCATAATACCAAATCTTCAATCATTGCTGCCACTAATGCCAAATAAAGTATCAGTTGTAAATGAACCAAAAAGTACAAAAACACCAAAATACAAAAATAATAGAGAAATACTAAAATTAGAAAAACAAAATCATCAAAATTTTATTTCCCCTTTGGACAGAGGCTGGAAAAGATGTTACTTGATTCTAACAGCCCATGAATTGCACCTCTGTGAAGATACAGTTTATTGCAGCTTGTCAGATCAATTTACTGGTCATCTTGGTGGGATTTCCAGACTATTAAAAGATAAATTTCCTGGGAAAAGAAAAAACCACAGATCTTATAAAAGTATAAAGCCCAAAGGGAATGAAAAGTGCAGAGCTTCTATAGAACCAGATGACTCTGAAAAATATGCACTGAACAACAAAGTCTTTCAATAAAGGATAATTTTTCTTCTGCCCAAGTTGCCTTTTTTTTTTTTTCCCCATAAACCTTGGCTCTGCTGTGCAGGACACTAGCTCTGGAAGAAGCCATCCCATTCTCTGGAGGAAAAGAGATTCAGGACAGATCCTGCTCTAGTGCTCAAGATCTACAAGAGATTTGATGGTCAAATCTCTTCCTGTGTACCTCTAGTGACTGACAGGGATTTGGTTTTAACTCAGACTGATTACTGGAAATACGATTTAACTACTCCCTTCAACATGTAGGTTGTCATTGTTTGTTTGGGTCTTTTACCACCATGCAACTGTCTATAAAATCGGATTTCTTAGAAATCAGTAACAGACAAATTGAAACCAAATTTATTATATTAATCACTTTGACATTATAATTTGGTTGTCTGGTACCCCCTTTCATCATTCCACACTCATGGTTTGCTCCCCTCTTTAAACTGCCGCCAACATCCGTGTGTAAATAGATGATAGAGTTGCGTACCCATTGGCTGTGACTGAAGCAGAACTCTAGGCTATTAAAGTCTTTATTTTACAAATGAAAAAAATAATTAAATATTAAAGAAAAAAATATTAAATGTTTTTTTCAGGACAATAGTTGCAATTAAAAGATATTTTGTTTGTTTTATAATACTTCATGTACTATGATAAGCCCTGGAATAGACATTTTAAAAGAGTTATTCTTTCATCATTTGAAATGATGTTATTATGTAAGAAAGACATAAACATAAATAGTAAGTAAAATAAAGAATAAATTCAATGTACCATAAATGTCTAGTGCTAATTTCATTCCACATTTCTCAAATTATTGCATGTGAGAATACTGGCCCCTAAAAAGCTGACAAAAATATTAAAAATCATGGCTATTAAATGACAGCTGAAATGTGCAAAAAATGTTATGGTTCTGACTTATTCTCATAAATTTACACTTACTATTTTAATTTCAATATTTCAATAATTGGAAGTCATAAATGCCCAGTGCAATCATATTTTTAAACATGAGAGCCAAACATGGCCTAATTTATACTGACCAAATTACATTTTATATTGAAAATGACATATTTAAGCAAATACATTTTCTTGAATAAATACATTTCTTTGTAACAATGAATTATGACAAGTACAGCTATTATGATTGTGAATTATACTGTAGTTATATCACATAGTACACATTGACCTCTGAGAATTAGAAACTAATCAATGCATTTGCTTAATGAATTATGAATGCTCATTGTGACTTAATTTAAAACCAGATGTTTATAGAAATTTAGGTTTTACTGTCATTGTGTCCTTACAATTTGTAGAATTCCACAATGAAATGCCCTAATGCAGCTTACTGAGCATTATTTATAATGCCTACTATAATCTCAGACAAAAAGATGGTGGTAAATTCACAATAAAATGCATATCAAAATTTGATTGTTAATATAATATTTAAAAACTCAAGAATCATGTACGAGGTGAGTAAAAAAGGATAATTTGTATTAGAAACCAAGATTAAGCATATTTTGCTTTATTCATTTTCTCTGGGTTTCTTAACAACCATGGGAAGGAAAATTAATAGATTATATAGATGCTATTATCAATTTTAATGTACACATTTACTTTTCAGGATAGACAAACATTTTTATATTTGATGTGAACTCAAAGAGAAATATACTGTGTTAATTTTATTTAAAAGTTTTTAAACAATATAATGGACTGACTATGGGTTTAATCACAGGTTTATAAAAGATTCATAAACATTCCACTGAGTTTTTATAACTTCTGATAATATCTGTGAGCATATTAAATTATGATTCTATGGAGACATGTTCCTAAGCTTATATAGTATAGATAAGTAGCTTTGTTTGTGATCTAATTTATTAGAATGGCAGATTTAATTTAATACAAGAATTGATGGCTAGCATGACCATTTGGCAACTCTCTTCAGGGATCATTTGTTTCTAGGTGCCATTGTAAGCACGCTTTGTGATTCAATAGTGGTATTTTCATTAACATCTTATAGTAGGGCTATTTGTTCTAATAGAAAACTGTTACTGATTCATAAATACGTACTTAATTATTATCTAATAATACCAATGTGATAAAAATAAAGTGGTCCCTCCATTGAGCCTACTCTGTTGTCCCAAAGGACAACAAATATTTCTACAGAAATGTCTACTTCTGTTTTTCTTTAGTTCAGTTCTTTTCTCCACAAATATGATTATAATGGACCATTATAGGACCATTTATTTTATTGTTTTTTAATACTATCTTTTTTCCCCCTTCAAAACTTGTTTTGTTGACCTTTTATTTAACAATTCTTTCATTATAGCCATATTCCACTGTGGGTGGTGAGACTAATGGCTCTCTTTGAAACTCTCCAGATAGTCCCTGGAGGTTACCTTTTCTGGAGGTGCCTGAAAGTCATCCTCCTGATGGTCTGTGTTCAATGATTTACTGGTGCACTGACTGCCTATTTGGTGAGCTACAAACACCCATTTCCTTATCTCAAGATGGGAAAGACTCAGGAGTTCCCTGTGAGGTAATAATATAGCTGAATTTCACCTGAAATCCCATTCTTAAGAAGTTCTTTTCTTTATTCTGATTCCCTACTTCTTAAATCAAGTACTTCCCCTGAGAGCACTCCCTCAATAAATCCCAAACAAACAATTTCCATTTTAGGCTCTGAACCTACTGAATCCAACTTAAGAAATTAATGTTCTGGAAGATTTGAATGTATTTCTCTGTTACCATTTTCACTCTATTATGGTGCATTTTTCCTACATCAGGCAGAGTTATCTTTCAAAAAATAAAATCTGAGTAGTCATTTCTCTAATTAAAATCCCATTACAATGAGAATAATATAAAAAGTCCTTACCATGGTTTATAAATATTGATAAAATCTTGGCTCTGGTTAATTATCTGCACTAATTTCCTATTAGTATTTTAATTCCTAAAACCCTATCCATAAGTGTTGTCTTGTTGCATCTGAAAAATAGGAAGCTTATTCTTGCCTTGGCTCATTTGCATTATACTTGGTGAACTATTTCCTAGGGTTTTGCCTCTTCTCCCTGTTTATTTCTCAGAATGCCTTCTCCTCCTTCAGATCTCTCCATAAATGTCACCACTTTAGAGTAGACTCACTTGAGTGTGATATGTATCTAACTTATTCCCTTATATTCAGTGATATCTTTCTCATATTCCTGAATTTTTACTGTAATTACCACTTTTTAACAGAATAGTTGCTCCTGTTTATTATTATTTTTCTCTTTATTAGAGTGTTGTGAACATTTTTTTAAATTTTTTTATTGTTATGTTAATCACCATATATTACATCATTAGTTTTTGATGCAGTGTTCCATGTTTCATTGTTTGTTAATAACACCCAGTGCTCCATGCAGAACGTGCCCTCCTCAATACCCATCACCAGGCTAACCCATCCCCCTACCCCCCTCCCCTCTAGAACCCTCAGTTTGTTTTTCAGAGTCCATAGTCTCTCATGGTTCGTCTCCCCCTCTGACATACTCCCCTTTTCTTCCTCTCCTGTTATCTTCTTCTTTTTCTTTTTTCTTAAAATATGTTACGTTATTTATTTCAGAAGTACAGATCTGTGATTCAACAGTCTTGCACAATTCACAGCGCTCACCGTAGCACATACCCTCCCCAATGTCTATCACCCAGCCACCCCATCCCTCCCACCCCCAACCATTCCAGCAACACTCAGTTTGTTTCCTGAGATTAAGAATTCCTCATATCAGTGAGGTCATGTGATACATGTCTTTCTCTGACTTATTTCACTCAGCATAACACCCTCTAGTTCCATCCACGTCATTGCAAATGGCAAGATCTCATTCCTTTTGATGGCTGCATAATATTCCATTGTGTATATATACCACTTCTTCTTTATCCATTCATCTGTCGATGGGCATCTTGGCTCTTTCCACAGTTTGGCTATTGTGGACATTGCTGCTATAAACATTGGGGTACACGTACCCCTTCGGGTCCCTACATTTGTATCTTTGTGGTAAATACCCAGTAGTGCAATTGCTGGATCGAACGGTAGCTCTAATTTCAACTGTTTGAGGAACCTCCACACTGTTTTCCAGAGTGGTTGCACCAGCTTGCATTCCCACCAACAGTGTAGGAGGGTTCCCCTTTCTCCGCACCCCCGCCAACATCTGTCGTTTCCTGACTTGTTATATTTTAGCCATTCTGACTGGTGTGAGGTGGTATCTCATGGAGGTTTGGATTTGGATTTCCCTGATGCCGAGCGATGTTGAGCACTTTTTCATATGTCTGTTGGCCATTTGGATGTCTTCTTTGGAAAAATGTCTGTTCATGTCTTCTGCCCATTTCTTGATTGGATTATTTGTTCTTTGGGTGTTGAGTTTGATCAGTTCTTTATAGATTTTGGATACTAGCCCTTTATCTGATATGTCATTTGCAGATAACTTCTCCCATTCTGTCTGTTGTCTTTTGGTTTTGTTGACTGTTTCTTTTGCTGTGCAAAAGCTTTTTATCTTGATGAAATCCCAATAGTTCATTTTTGCCCTTGCTTCCCTTGCCTTTGGTGATATTTCTAGGAAGAAGTTGCTGCGGCTGAGGTCGAAGAGGTTGCTGCTTGTGTTCTCCTTTAGGATTTTGATGGACTCCTGTCTCATGTTTAGGTCTATCAACCAATTTGAGTCTATTTTTGTGTGTCGTGTAAGGAAATGGTCCAGTTTCATTCTTCTGCATGTGGCTGTCCAATTTTCCCAACACCATTTGTTGAAGAGACTGTCTTTTTTCCATTGGACATTCTTTCCCACTTTGTCAAATATTAGTTGACCATAGAGTTGAGGGTCCATTTCTGGGCTCTCGATTCTGTTCCACTGATCGATGTGTCTGTTTCTGTGCCAGTATCATACTGTCTTGATGATGACAGCTTTGTAATAGAGCTGGAAGTCTGGAATTGTGATGCCACGAGCTTTGCTTTTCTTTTTCAACATTCCTCTGGCTATTCGGGGTCTGTTCTGGTTCCATACAAATTTTAGGATTATTTGTTCCATTTCTTTGAAAAAATCGGATGGTATTTTGATGGGGATTGCATTGAATGTGTGGATCGCTCTAGGTAGCATTGACATCTTCACAATATTTGTTCTTCCAATCCATGAGCATGGAATGTTTTCCCACTTCTTTGTGTCTTCCTCAATTTCCTTCATGAGTATTTTATAGTTTTCTGAGTATAGATCCTTTGCCTCTTTGGTTAGATTTATTCCTAGGTATCTTATGGTTTGGAGTGCTATTGTAAATGGGATCGACTCCTTAATTTTTCTCTTCTGTCTTGTTGTTGGTGTATAGGAATGCCACTGATTTCTGTGAATTGATTTTATATACTGCCACTTTACTGAATTCCTGTATGAGTTCTAGCAGTTTTGGGGTGGAGTCTTTTGGGTTTTCCACATAAAGTATCATATCATCTGCAAACAGTGAGGTTTTGACTTATTCTTTGCCAATTAGGATGCCTTTGATTTCTTTTTGTTGTCTGATTGCTGTGGCTACGACTTCTAATACTATGTTGAATAGCAGTGGTGAGAGTGGACATCCCTGCCGCGTTCCTGACCTTAGGGGAAAGGCTCTCAGCCTTTCCCCATTGAGAATGATATTTGCTGTAGGTTTTTCATAGATGGCTTTTATGATATTGAGGTATGTACCCTCTATCCCTATACTCTGAAGAGTTTTGATCAAGAAAGGATGTTGTACTTTGTCAAAGGCTTTTTCTGCATCTATTGAGAGGATCATATGATTCTTGTTCTTTCGTTTGTTAATGTATTGTATCATGATGATTGATTTGTGGATGTTGAACCAACCTGCAGCCCAGGGATAAATCCCACTTGGTCGTGGTGAATAATCCTTTTACTGTACTGTTGGATCCTATTGGCTAGTATTTTGGTGAGAATTTTTGCATCCATGTTCATCAAGGATATAATTCTCCTATGATGGAGTCTTTGTTTGGTTTGGGGATCAAGGTAATGGTGGCCTCATAGAATGAGTTTGGAAGTTTTCCTTCCATTTCTATTTTTTGGAACAGTTTCAGAAGAATAGGTATTAATTCTTCTTTAAATGTTTAGTAGAATTCCCCTGGGAAGCCATCTGGCCCTGGGCTTTTGTTTGTTAGGAGATTTTTGATGACTGCTTTAATTTCTTTGGCGGTTATAGGTCTGTTCAGGTTTTCTATTTCTTGTTGGTTCAGTTTTGGTAGTTGATACATCTCTAGGAATGCATCCATTTCTTCCAGGTTATCTAATTTGCTGGCATATAGTTGCTCATAATATGTTCTTACAATTGTTTGTATGTCTTTGGTGTTGGTTGTGATCTCTCCTCTTTCATTCATGATTTTGTTGATTTGGGTCCTTTCTCTTTTCTTTTTGATCAGTCTGGCCAGGGGTTTATCAATCTTGTTAATTCTTTCCAAGAACCAGCTCCTAGTTTCGTTGATCTGTTCTACTGTTCTTTTGGTTTCTAGTTCATTGATTTCTGCTCTGATCTTTATGATTTCTCTTCTCCTGCTGGGTTTAGGCTTTATTTGCTGTTTTTTCTCTAGCTCCTTTAGGTGTAGATTTAGGTTGTATATTTGAGGACTTTCTTGTTTCTTGAGAAAGGCTTGTATTGCTATCTACTTTCCTCTTAGGACTGCCTTTGCTGTATTCCAAAGATTTTGAACAGTTGTGTTTTCATTTTCATTTGTTTCCATGATTTTTTTTTAATTCTTCTTTAATTTCTTGGTTGACCCATTCATTATTTAGTAGGATGCTCTCTAGCCTCTATGTATTTGAGTTCTTTCTGACTTTTCTCTTGTGATTGAGTTCTATTTTTAAAGCACTGTGGTCTGAAAATATGCCAGGAATGATCCCACTCTTTTGGTACCATTTGAGACCTGATTTGTCACCTAAGATGTGATCTATTCTGGAGAATGTTCCATGAGCACCAGAGAAGAATGTGTATTCTATTGCTTTGGGATGGAATGTTTCAAATATGTCTGTGAAGTCCATTTGGTCCAGTGTGTCATTGAAAGTCTTTATTTCCTTGTTGATCTTTTGCTTAGAGGATCTGTCCATTTCAGTCAGGGGGGTGTTAAAGTCCCCCACTATTATTGTATTGTTGTCAATGTGTTTCTTTGCTTTTGTTATTAATTGCCTTATATAATTGGCTGCTCCCATGTTAGGGGCATAGATATTTACAATTGTTAGATCTTCTTGTTGGATAGACCCTTTAAGTAGGATATAGTGTCCTTCCTCATCTCTTAACACAGTCTTTGCTTTAAAATCTTATTTGTCTGATATAAGGATTGCCACCCCAGCTTTCTTTTGGTGTCCATTAGCATGGTAAATGGTTTTCCACCCCCTCACTTTCAATCTGGGGGTGTCTTTGCATCTAAAATGAGTCTCTTGCAGACAGCATATTGATGGGTCTTGTTTTTTAATCCAATCTCATAGCCTGTGTCTTTTGATTGGGGCATTTAGCCCATTTACATTCAGGGTAACTAGTGAAAGATAAGAATTTAGTGCCATTGTATTGCCTGTAAGGTGACTGTTACTGTATATTGTCTGTGTTCCTTTCTGGTCTATGTTGCTTTTCGGCTCTCTCTTTGCTTAGAGGACCCCTCTCAATATTTCTTGGAGGGCTGGTTTCGTGTTTGCAAATTCCTTTAGTTTTTGTTTGTCCTGGAAGCTTTTTATCTCTTCTTCTATTTTCAATGACAGCTTAGCTGGATATAGTATTCTTGGCTGCATATTTTTCTCATTTAGTGCTCTGAATATATCATGCCAGACCTTTCTGGCCTGCCAGGTCTCTGTGGATAGGTCTGTTGCCAATCTAATGTTTCTACCATTGTAGGTTAATATCTCTTCTCCCGAGCTGCTTTCAGGATTTTCTCTTTGTCTCTGAGACTCGTAAGTTTTACTATTAGATGTCGGGGTGTTGACCTATTTTTATTGATTTTGAGAGGGGTTCTCTGTGCCTCCTGGATTTTGATGCCTGTTTCCTTCCCCACATTAGGGAAGTTCTCTGTTATAATTTGCTCCAATATACCTTCTGCCCCTCTCTTCTTCTTCTGGGATCCCAATTATTCTAATGTTGTTTCATCTTATGGTATCACTTATCTCTCAACTTCAGTGCCACAAACTCTGAATAAAGTGTTCAATACATAGTAGATGCTCAAATAAATATCAAATGAATAATTCAATTAAAAAATATAAGAAAATCAAAGCTTAAGTCACATAGTAAATGTTAAAAATATGATTATAGCCTGGGTCTTTCTGATGTTAATATTAACTGTCTAATTCCAGAAGTCTATTTAGAAACAAAAGTTATTTTCAGACAGCGATTATTCATTTGCTTTCTTAGAAATTCATTTTTAGTAGTTTTATGATTAATCAAATATACGCCATTTGAAAACAATGTGGGGAACAAAGCTTACATTTCACTGTGTTTTCACCTGTTAGTTGAAGAGAAACTAATCATTCAAAGAGAAGTCTTTGGATACTGTAATCCTGGATCTATAAATATTAAATTCTTTCCCATAAATATAAAGCTTTTACATTTTTCTAACCAGAAATATTCCACAGTAAATTAGAGATCCTCAATCTTGTTTCAGTTCTATTTGTGGCTAATGACTATATGTGATTCACATAGAGTGAATCACAAAGAGGCAGAAGTAATTTTTGATATGTATGTGGAAAATAATTTTGAGATAGGTATGCAAGTTGACAGAGTTTTTGGAAAGGTTTTTAAAAAGATGTAAGATATAAAAAGGCATGATGTTTCTAGGGAATGGTGAATTCTCCAGTAGTGTCAGTTACCATGGTGTTTGCTAAGGAGCGCTGGAAGATTAATCAGATTAATCAGAAAAAGTAAAGTATGAGGGGAATTTTATGCCAAGCTAACCCTGGATTGTGTTTTTAGCAAAGGATGATGAGAATTTCTTGAATAGAAATTGAAAGAAGCTGATGAGCATTTTTGTTGTTGTTGTTACACTGTATATATTTTGTATGAGAGTTTTATTTGTGCATATTTGTTTCATTGTTTGATATAAAATGCTAATTAGAATAGAGATGTAAGGTGCATTTATCTTTATTTTTTCAAAGATTTTATTTATTTTTATGAGAGAGAGAGAAAGAAAGAGAGCATACACTTGCATGCGCCCGCTCACGCGTGGGCGAGGGAGGGGAGGGGCAGAGGGAGAAGCGGACTGCCTGTTGAGCAGGGAGCTGTTTTGGGACTAGATCCCAAGACCTGAGATCATGACCTGAGCTGAAGGCAGACACTTAACTGACCGAGCCACCCAGGCAACCCCTGTAAGGTGCATTTAAAGGCAAAGTTTGAAATGTAATAAGTCTCTAAATAAAAAAATGACATTCTTGTATGTTTTGGGAAAAAAGCCTAAGTTTCTAATTGACAAAAATAAAACATAACACTGCAATTAGTGTTTGCTAAATTGCTACAAAAAATTTAAGGAACTGTGTGTGTTCATAAAACCATAAAATGCAGTGGTATAAATAAACATTTAAAAATCATGATTTAGCTCAGTAGAGTGCTTTTTAAGTCGATTTTAATGCACAGTTTGGAATATGTACTTAAGTGATGTGTTGGTTGCTCTATTCTGTTTATTAGTTAATAGTAAATATATTTACTATGCACTATTAGTTTGATCTTTGGTTATGACATATTTGGCTTCACTTATTGCACAGTTATTAAATGTTCAAAACATTTTTATAATTATTTTATTTTACCTAGTATTTATTTTTCTAATTTTTTTCAACATTTAAGTCAATATATCTTTAGGGCGCCTGGGTGGCTCAGTTGGTTAAGTCAATATATCTTTAGAAAGATGACAAATTGAGCAGTTTTCTGCTAGAATTTTCAAGTTGGGAGAGCTCACTGTAATCACCATGGGTATGAAGATGAAACTTTTCAATTATAGAAATGAATATTACAAGTGTGCAAAGTAAAGTGGCCTTTGGTTAAATTTTCACACACAACACACAGAAGACATCTTTCAAAGGGTTACCCATTTAAAAAAAAAAACAAAACAAGACTAGGTGTCAGACAAAAAGTAAATGGAATGCTCATTTTGTATTGTCAATTCACTATTTTCATGGTAGACTTTCTTTAGGAAACAAATAAGATCAATAAGATCAAGATGTTGTATTAATATATAGGTATAGAAACAAAACCAAGTATATAAGTTATTATAATCGTTAGCTCTTTTCCTCCTTCCCTTTAAGATACTGAATAAAACAAAAACAGATGAAAATTCTCAACAGAAACTGCTAATACTGTCAGATGCCAGGAAGAATTTATATTAATTAAAATGAAGTTAGTGCTCTGAAAAAAGTGAAGAAGAATTTGGAAGTAAAAAAAGAGGGGACAACTTTATACAATGACCAAAATAAATAAAATTAATATAGCACCACATAAAAAGGTAAAATCTTTAGTAATACTCTGCTTTGTATGTTAATTCTTCATTGTCATTTCCATTAAAAAATATGTCTAAATTGGATAATCATAACCATTTGGACCCTGCCTCCTGGGATATGATTTTAGGCATAGACAGTGGTAAAAAACACAAAATGCAAGCGTCCAGAGCACACTGGGGGTTACATATTTCCATTCCCTTTTCACAAAGAAAGAACTGGATTCCTTTAAAAAGTCCACTAATAAATACCTCTATGAATAGTGGGAAAACTGGCAAAGGAATGAAAATCCTCTCCAGTTAAACAGGAGGGTGGAGTTAGGTAGCACCTAGTAGACACTGGAAACTTGAATTGGAGTGTTAGCTAGGATGGCCCTTGAAGTTTGTGATCTGAGAGGAGTTTCAACTTTGAAGTAAAGGAAGCTGCATAGCAAGTCCCAACTCAAGAGTGCAGGCTTTGAGTGTGGGTAATTGTCTGTGCTCTGATTCTTGACTCTGCTGTTTACTTATGCTATAATTATTATACATCACTAATACTTTTTGACCATGTTTTCTCATCGGCAGAACATTTACTACATGTAGAATCATGAATTAAATGCATGAAATATATCTACTATGTGCCTAGCATAGGGGAAATACATGAAGAAAAGTAAATGTATCATCAGTGTCATCATCATTATTGTAAAAAGCAATTATAAGATATATTTTAGTAAACTGAGATATAGAGCATACTAAAGAATGTATAAAAAAACAAATAATTTATATATTGGAAAGTTGCACAATTGTTATAGTAATAAAGATAGAATCTAATTTACTTTAGTGGTTAAGAAAAAATATTTCTTTTGATATACAATAAAATAAAAATGTCTAATTTATTTGGTGTATTGGCTTCCATGGGACTGATTTAGTGTCTAAAAACAACATAAATATACTATTATTCTGGAGGTCAGAGTCTTAAATGGACATCACTGGGCTGAAAATCAAGGTGTTGTTAGGGTTGTGCTCCTTCTGGGGACTCTAGGGGAGAATCAGTTTCCAGGCTCTTCCAGCATGGAAAGGCTGATTTCTTAGTTCATGACTCCATTTCTCCATTTTCAAAGCCTGTAACGTCATGTTGAGTTTTTTATGCTGCCATGATATTAAGAAATAGAGCCAAAGTAATTAAACCATCATATTCAAAGAGAAATAATATTATTTGCATTACTTAGATTTAATTTTGTACTTATTTATCCTTTCTATATTATGAAAAGAAGAATAGAATAATAATGTTTTAAAAAAAACCTTATAATACAGAGTATCAATAATAAATATTTCAATTATCTGTGATTACCATGAGATGGTCAATATTAATATGTTACATTAAACCTTTCTAGACTTCTTTTTTCCTTAGAAAATTATTTATAAAAGGCATTATAAAACATTCTACACATATATTTAATATAATTAAGAATTTGTGACAGAATAGATAAAGCCATACATCATCATTTAAAAGCTTGCATTCTATTATTTGTAGGTGTGTGTATACTTTATTTACCCAATATATTGGAGTGAGATACTTAAGTGCTTTCATTTTTATGCTAGAATGAGAATGCTGTGATAAGTTCTATTACAGAGGGCTTGTAGTTTATTTTAAGGCTGCTAATGCTCCCTAACTAGACAAAGAGAGCCTGTGAGGTTACCCAATGATAGATTTCTACAATATAAAAGAATACATACAGTTTAAACAGATGAATAATAAGGAAGACTCTTACAGAATGAGGAAAAATTAAAAGTATTAGTATTATTTTTAAAATACAATGCAGGATAATTGGAGAAATTGCCCTAAAAATCTCAAATGAAAAAGCAAAAATAATGGGAATATTTGTTAATTGAAAGTGGCTGATCACATGACTGAGAAGAAAAAAGACACACTAATGATATTGCCTTTTGAACTTAAGGAAAGGAGAATAAAAATGAAAAAAAATTAAAGTTACTAACAGAATAAAAAACAAAGTAGAGATTCTAAATGACCAAATGAGAGATTTAGCAGATATATTTGACAAATGAAGCAAAAAAATAAAGCGTGATACACAGAAAAACTAAAATGGCAGCATAAGTGCAAACTTACCAATTATAATAATTGGTTAAAATGAACTTTGATAAAATAAAAACTCACAATTTTTTGGGAAAAAAAACAAAACTATAGCCATATATTCTATAGCAAAAAGAAGCTGAAAAGTTTTTTAAAAAGTGATTTTAAAACCTGCAAATTGGCTACTAAAATATTTTAAAGAATCAAGAGTGTTAACATAAGATGAAGCAAAAAAATCAAGTAATAAATAATTACAGAAAAAAACCCATAATTGTTTAATACTGTCATAATGGAAAACCCACCAAGATGATATGTGCTCAGAATAACATTGTATCAAAATCATTAAATTTAAAAAAACAATTATTAGTAAATAGTCAAGCAGAGAAAGATAATTATCATATGGTTTCACTCATATGTGGAACATAAGGAATAGTACAGAGGACCACAAGGGAAGGGAGGGAAAACTGAATGGGAAGAAATCAAAGAGGGAGACGATCTATGAGAGACTCTGGACTCCGGGAAACAAACTGAGGGTTACAGAAGGGAGAGGGGTGGGGGCATGGGGTAACTGGGTGATGGGTATTAAGGAGGGCACGTGTTGTGATGAGCACTGGGTGTTATATGCAACTAATGAATTGTTGAACAATACATCAAAAACTAATGATGTTACTATATGTTGGCTAACTGAATATAATCATAAAAAAATTTTAAAAATACTATTAGAAATAGAAACATGCTTTGAAAAAACGCCTTATATAATTATTAAGGAGGCAAATATATTCTTCAGAAATTAATTAATTATTCAGCTGAAAAAGGCCAGATCCTACAGAGTCTTAGCCCTATCCATATTTCCAACTTCCTCTTTCTACACTCTCCATTTTGCTGACACGTCTCTAGCTGCACTGCCCTTTCTAACATGGACTACACATGGTGAGGTCATTCTTGCCTCTGGGTTTTTGTTGCTTCTGTTCCTTCTCTCTGAAATTATTGTCCCAGACTATCAGATGGATTTCCCCCCTTACTTCTTTCATGTATCTACCTCAATTTGACTTCCTCAGAGAGATTTTTTTCTGATAACTCTGCGCAACATAACTTTTTCAACATATTTTGTTTTTGATTATTTTCCCTTACTATAATGTCAATAGCTGATACTATATTGTGTGTATGAGTCTCTGTTTAATTTTCTGTCTCCTCTTAAATGTGAATTCTCTAAGTATGGATATTCTTTCTGTTTTATGCGTTTATGTATTCTCAGTCCTTATGAGTGTCTAGCAACTAATAGTAAATACTGAAGACTTGAATGAAATGATGGAGCTGGAATTCCAACAAGAGAGAGTCATCAAATGTAAAAAATAATTAAATATGATGATAAATCATTGAGGCAAAATAAATCCAGACCTGAGCCAGTTTTAGAAAACTACCTTTCTTTCTAAGTATTTTATTTTTTCAATGATATCTTTTAATTGAAGTTTCTTTACATTACTTTTTATACTTGGTATAATTTTTATGTTTAAGACCTATTGATTTTTACACAATTACTATTAACAAATGAGAAGTATATTTTAAAAGAAGAAACCATTTGTAATAGCATAAAGTATCAAAGTATCTATAAATAATTATAAGAAAAATGTCCCAAATTTCTATGATCAAAATCATACTACTTTATTGGAAGCCATTAAATTATTAAATAAATACATACAACTTGAATGTGAAGAGAAAATATATTTTAAAATTGTTAATTCTTCTTAAACTGATTTTTAGATTTAAAGCAATTTCAATAAAAATCAGTATAGATTTTCATGTATTTAAAAGAATTAACAGCTTGGGGCTCCTGAGTGCCTTGGTCGGGTAAGTATCCGACTCAATTTTGGCTCAGGTCATGATCTTGTAGTTGTGAGATCAAGCCCCACGTTGGGTTCTGTGCTCAGTGTGGAATCTACTTGGGATTCTCTCTTCCTCTCCTTCTGTCCCTTCCCCTGCTCACACATTCTCTCTCTAAATAATTAAATAAAATCTTAGGAAAAAAAGAATAAACAGCTAAAAATTAATGAGCTATTTTTACAGAAGAGTAATTTACCATGTTTTATCCCATGGTAAATGTTAAAAAATCTGAAAATTTTAAGCATTGGAGAGTATGTAATCAATAGTATCTCATCCATTGTTAGTGGATGTGAAATTGACACAATCACATTAAAAAAAGTTTGTCACTGTCAATGTATATATTCATATATGCAACCCAGATTTTTCACTCCTAGATATGTATTCAAGAGAAACTATTGGAATTGTGTACAAGGAGATGTAGGAAAAAAACATTCTGAGTAGCACTACCAGCACTACTAACAAAATATTGGTGGGCTGGAGGGAGAATCCAAAAGCTCATCAGCAGAATAGCTTAATAAATTTTGTTATATTCACAAAACAGAATATAACCATGTTTGACTTTTTATCCATACAATGGAATATTAATCAGCAGTTCAGATGAATAAAGCTTCATAAACAACAACAACAATCCAAATGGGGCTATCAACATAATATTGGGTAAGCAGAAAATGTAGTGGAAGTTTACATATAGCATATTTCTTTTTTTATAAAATTTTAGAAATTGAAAATCTAACAGCAAATATTCCATAAATAAAATATATGTGGTCTCTTTATATATGTATATATGTATATATATGCATAATATCAATGCATAAAATTAATTTTTTCCATTGCCATACTACCTGTAGCTATATATTTGTAAGTCAAATGCAGACTTTATGACTGGCAGCTAAACAAGAAAAGAGGACTGGAGGTGAATTTGATAGCAAAGTGATTGATTATCTCTGAATTGGCAGGTGAGAATGAGTGGGCAATGCCATTCTAGAAAATAATGATATGGCATCACATAATTCTTCTCATACTTGAAGTCCCCCTTCACAAAATGCTAAGACCTGTTTATTCATAATGATTCTCATTTGAAATTTTTATAACGCCATATAGACAGATAATGGAATACTTTGGGAGATCTTAAAATGCAAAATATAGGAGAATGTTGGCACTCATAATGAAAAATATCACATATAAAGAAGTTTTAAACTTTTTTAAAAGATTTATTTATTTATTTTAGGGGGAGAGAGAGAGAGAGGGAGTGGGGGAGGAGCAGAGGGAGAGAATCTTCAAGCAGACTCCCCACCGAGCATGGGCCTGGCACAAGGCTTGATCTCGGGACCCTGAGATCATGACCCAAGCTGAAACCAAGAGTAGAGTCTTAACCAACTGAGCCACCCAGGCTCCTGACATATAAAGAAGTTGTAAAATTTATTCAATGACTGAGATTGTTAGAAAGTACAGAAATAAATGGGCAAGTTTATTGTTAGACAAATGGTGGGATTTATGTTTTCTTTGATTGGTGTCATTATCAAGGTACTTGAAAGAATGCCATAAAAGGAAGGTCTTTAATAAATATTTATTAATTATGGTAACATTCATCAGGAAACATGGATTTGTTAATATTCTGCTGGTGTTTATAAAATGCTAAGTTCATTAAGAATACAGAGAAGATAATCAAAAGTGGTACATAAACAGAGAGATGAAACATTCCCTTAGGGGATAGATGATAGATAGAAGATAAATAGATGATAGATAAGCAAGAATGGGAGTTTGGAGTTAAATATGCTCTTTTAGTTTCATCCTTTAAGGGCTGTATATCCTTTTGTATTTCCAAAACACCTTAAATCATTTAACATCTGATGTGAGAATTCTTGAGTATATATGTAATACAAAACTCACCCATTTTTGATCCCCAAATACTTAATTATGTAGGTCTGCCAAGGTACTTTAAAGTTTTACACAGGATGAATAAAAAATTACGTAGTGTTTTCAGCACTACCTCCTATAAAGCAGTGACTTTTCTTCAGAATCAGTATAAAATCAATCCATCCAACTAAACTTAGCAAAAAAGAATTAAACCAGAAAAGAAAGTCTGGACTTTCTCAGTGCTCATCAACATTTGAAAGTAAGAGTCTTAGGCTATGTTAAACAAACAAATAAAAACAAAGCAAATAACATCAGAGTAAATGCAGAAAGAAGAATATCAATTTTGCAGAAAATATTACACATACTAAATCATGCGTGAGCCTTAACTGGTATAAATAATATGAGATTAAATTATTAAGAAAAAATGCCAGATTAGCATATATTAAATATCTATAAAGAGAAGATCTTACAGAATTTTACAGATAAAAGTAAAATCTACAAAATCACATATGATTTGGTTGGCAAAATATTAATTCTAAAGCAAACAATATCTTGGAGGAAGTGATTCTAACATACATACATATATGATGACCAAATGGTTTCACACACACACACACACACACACACGTACACACACACACACATCTCTAGTGTGCTTAAAGGTGTAGAAACTTACATTCTTCTACTTCTAGCCAAGATGGATTAAATTTATCTCCACCATAAACAGCTGGAAAATAAACAAACTTCGTTAAATAACAGTTCTCAGACATTGGACAGCAATGCCGACAGCATTGTGATCCCTGATATAAGAAAAAATTAGATAAGTCATACTACAGAATTCCCTAGCTTACTGGAGAGAGTTATCAGGCCACAGAGTAGATATGTGGAAACCCAGTAGAGCCTACTGTTTTACCTGAGTTGAAGAGACAGAGTTGAGTATTCAAGACTTCAAAAATAGTTTGAATTTGTAGGCCAGGGAAGAGGAATCTCTAAGGAGAAGACAAGGTGGCAGAGGGCAGAGCCCCAGTTACCTACAGAGGTTTCTCTTTATGTCTATAGCTGAATACTACAAATAAATGAACAAAGCATCAGCAATCTTTGAAAAAATCCTACTGATATAAAAGTAAATAGAGTTCCTGAAAGAGAAGAGAGAGTAGGAGGTGATAGAAAACTATTTTAAAAAAGGCAAAAGATGTATTTTTCTAAATTTGATCAAAACTATCAACACCAAATTCAAGAAGATTAACAAACTCAAAACTCAATAAGCATGAAGAAAACTCCAAGAAGGGATATCATAATCAGCATGTTCAAAAATAGGTATTAAAAAGAAGCTCTCAAAAGCAACCAGAGAAAAACACACATTAAAGCAGGAAAAAAATAAAAAGGCAACAATGAGGGTAGATTTCTCATGAGAACCAATACAAATGAGGAGATGGTGGAGAAACATCTTTAAGTTTTGAAAGAAAAAAAAGGAAAATACTACCCTACATTCTATGAGATAAAAATCTCTTTTTAAAATACATATGAAATCAGGCTTTTTCAGACATTAAAAGCTGAAATAATTAATCAACAAGGGATCTGTACTTTAGAAAAAATTAAAGGAAGTTCTTTAGGCATAAAAAAATACCAGATGCAAACCTAGATCTACACAAAGAAACCAACAGCAAGATGAATTGTATATAAAAGCAAATAAAAAATGAAACTTAGAATTTATATGATATGTAAAGTAAATATAAAAGAAATAGAATAAAGTATCAGAGAAATGAGATGGAAGGGAGGCTTACATGAGAATTTTGATGAATTCCTGGAGGCAGAGTGTGGACTATCATAAGAGTGTGGGACTACTAGGTCTTCAGTTTTAGAAGAGCCTCCCCAATTACATCTAGGGACCCAAACCGTTTCTCACATTGAAGAGTCAAGAAAAATCTCCTAGCTTGTCAAGCAGAGGTAGAGAATAAGCAACCAGTTAAAATACACCTGGGCATTCTACATAAGAAAGCTCTACTTTAAAGGGAGGAAAAGATTTAATCAGAACCTATTTATCTGGAAGAAGGACCATCACCTAACTTCAGTCCCCTTTAGCTTTGGTCTCACATACAAGAAGAAGAAGAAAAATCTAAGAAACATTTGTGAATGTCACAGTGCGGAGACAGAGGCACAATAAAAGACTGAGATTTAATCATAAGATATGGAAGACTCCCATTCCCCCACATTTTACAACTGCACCAACAGGACTCCAATATAAAAACAATAGATTATAGGTTAAAGAGCCATATAGTACAGACTTAGAAGTACTTAGAGACACAAAAACATCAGGGGAAACCAAATGAGGACTCAGGCATCTATAGGTATATCAAACAAAAAACACTTTTCCTAGCCAATCTGACAACTCCTAGCCACACAAGCATAAAACCTCACAAGAAAAGCTTATTTATCTCAGTTATTATTACCAAGTATATTTGACATTCAAGAAAAAAATTTATAAGGCATGTTAGAAAGTAAGAAAAAAACAATCTAATGAGACAAGGCAGATACCAAAAATGGATTCTGTTAAAATACAGATTTTGAAATTATCAGACAATGTATAATAACTATGAATAATATGTTAAGGGATCCAGTGAAAAATGCAGACAACATGAAAAAACAAAAGGTAATGTTAATGGAAAGAAAAAGAAAAGAAATGCTAGAAATTGAAAACAAGGTAACAGAAATGAAGGTCTTTGATAGGCTCAACAGGAGCTTCGACATAGATGAAGAAAGAACCAGTGATTTGAAGATAGGTCAACAGAAATTTCCAAAACTGAAATGCAAAGAGAACAAAAGACTGGGGAAAAAAAGACCAGAATATCCAAGTACTATGGGAAAATCTTTAAAAGAACAAAAGAAGTATAATTGGAATGTCAGAAGAAGAGAAGAGCTGAAGAAATATTTGAAGTATTAATGGCCAAAAGTTTTCAAAATGATATTAAGAACCAAACCACAGATCCAGGAAGCTCAGAGAATATCAAACAGGATAAATACCAGATAGGACTATCATATTTAAACTGCAGAAAACCAAAAACAAAGAGAAAAGCTTACGTAAAGCCAAAGTGGAAAAACACCTTATCTATAGAGGAACAAAGATAAAAATTTTACCAGACGTGTCAAAAAATAGGCAAGCAAAAAACAAAAACAAAAACAGTGGACTGAAATATTTAAAGTATTGAAAGATAAAGAAACACCAACATAGAATTCTATATCCAGCAGCATTAGCCTTTATGAGTGAAAGACAAAGACTTCATCAGTTGAGTTGACTTGTAAAAAATGTTAAAATGAGTTTCTCAAGCAGAATAAAATGGTATAGGTCAGAAACTCAGATCTATGTATAGAAGGAAATTGTGGGAGGAGTAAATGGAAGCATAATAAAAGATTTTATTTCTCTTATTCTTAGTTAATATAAAAACTAGTCAATATAATAATAGCAAAAATGTATTTTGTGGTTGTGTCATATGATAAGTGAAATGGGTACAATGTTATAAAAAAATAGAACACTCTTTTATAAGTTACCTGCATTATACATGAAGCAGTATAGTACTATTTAAAAGAGTATTTAGATTAGCTATAAATGTATATTGAATACTTAGGGCAAGCACTAAAACAAAAGTTTTTATAAATAAGTATAACTGATGTCCTAAAAGGAGAGAGAGAATGGAATCATATAAAATGTTGAGGTAAAACCAGCAAAGACAAAAAGGAAGAGAAGGATAAAATGGAAAAAAAAGAATAAGCACAAGAAATAGAAAATAGTTACAGAGAAAGCAGATATTAATCTGTCTATATTAATAATTATTTGAAATATGAATGTTTTAAGTATATCAATTAAAAGACAGAGACTTTCAGAGTGGAAGAGAGTACATGTCTAGAAGAAACCCACTTTGTACATAAGAACACTCATAGATTAAAAGTAAAGGGATGGAGAAAGATACTTCACACAAATACTAATCAAAAGAAATCTAGAATAGTTATATTAATTTTTAACTAAACCAGATTCAGAACAAGGGGAATTTTCAGGGATAAAGAGGGACATTACATAATGCTAAAGGGGTCAATTCTCCAATAACATGACAATCATTAGTATGTATGCACTATCAGCATGCCAAAATAGGTGAAACAAAAACTGATAGATTTTACAGGAGAAATAAACAAACCCACTATTAGAGTTGGAGGCTTCAACAACCCCTCATAATATAACTGAGAGACTTAGCAGGCAGAAAATCAGTGAGAATATAGTTGAACTGAGCAGCACCATTAATCACCTAGACTTAATTGACATTTATAAACTGCTCTATTCAACAACAGCAGAATCCACATTCTTCTCAAGCTCACATGGAGCATTTACCAAGATAGACCACATTCTGGGCCATAAAACACACCTAAATCAATTTAAAAGGACAGAAATCTTACAAAATATGTTCTCAGACCACAGTGGAATTAAACTAGACATCAATAATAGAGAGATAGCTGGAAAATCACAAAATATTTGGAATTGAAAAATAGACTTTTAAATAGGCCATAGGTCAACATCTCAAGAGAAATTAAGAATAGAACAAACTAGGTGTAGGGCACATAGAAACTCTCTATTATATCTGTAATTATTTAGTACATTTAAGACTGTTTTTTTTTAAAAAAAAAGGTCTTTAAAAAGAGTGATAGCTAATAAAGTGACAAAAGACTTAAAAACAGTAACAAAAGACACAACAATAATGCTAAATATGGAAAAGAGAAGAAACACTAGATGGGACAAATCATGAACAAATGACAAGATATTCACTTTAAACACAATATCAATTGTGTTTTAATCATATTAAATGTAATGTAAATGACCTAATGACTATAGTTAAATGGCAGAAATTATCAAATTAGAACAAGATCCAACTATACACTCCTTACAGTGAAGAAATTAAATTTAAAACAGAAATGCATCTAAATAAAAAAGAAAAATATACAACATCTACACTAATTAAAAGAAAGCAGTAGTGGTATATTATTATTAGTAGATTTTAGAGAAAAAAAATATTACCAGCAATAAAGAAAGTCATTCTATACTGATAAAAGGGTAAATTCATCAAGAGGATAAAAATCCCCTAAATGTTGATGCACCTAATAACAGAGTTTCAAAATCAAGAACCAAATGGTATAAAAATTAGGGGATAAATTTGCAAAATCAAATTATGTTTCCATAATCTCACACCCCTTTCTCAATAATTAATAGAACAAGTACACAGAAAATCATTAAGGATGTAGAAGACTTGAGTAATACTAATTTAATCTAATTGATAATTACAAAACATTTCAACTAAATCAACAGAACACATATTCTTTTTAAATTTACTTATAATATTTACCAAAGTAGATTATATTCTGGGCTATAAAGACAAGTTTCAAAAAATTTAAAAGGATTTGAATCAT
The DNA here is from genome assembly GCF_003265705.2 of Callorhinus ursinus. NCBI lineage: Eukaryota > Metazoa > Chordata > Mammalia > Carnivora > Otariidae > Callorhinus > Callorhinus ursinus. The sequence continues at coordinate 35,222,016 of NW_027397063.1, read as the reverse complement.
ACATAACATGTTCTCTGACTACAACTAAAGGAAAGTAAAAATTAGAATCAATAAAATAAAGAAAACTGAAAAATTCCCAAATATTTGGAAAACAATTAACATGATTAAAATAATAATGGATTAGAGAGTATATATGAAAAGTAGTTAGATCTGAATGAAGATGAAAGGATGACCTCAAATTCATGTGAGACATCTGAAACAGCTCTTATAGAAAACTGTGGCAAGAAATACCTCTACAGATCTTCCTTGACTTGCAATGGGGTTAAGTCCTGATAAACCCATTCTAAGTTGAAATATTTTAAGTTTGAGTTGCATTTAATATACCTAACCTACTGAATATCATAGCTTAGCCTTGTTTACCTTAAACTTGCCAGAACACTTATAGTTGCCTATGGTTAGGCAAACTCATCTAACACAAACTTATTTTATAATAAAGTGCTGAATAGCTCATGTAATGTATTGAATACTATACTGAAAGTGAAAAACAGAATGTTCTTATGAGTACAGAATGGTTTTAAGTGTACTGATTGTTCACCCTCATGATTGCATGGCTGACTGGGAGCATCAGCTGGCTGCCAAGCATCATGAGACAGTATTGTACCACATAATGCTAGCCTGGGGGAAAAAAATCAAAATTCAAAATTTAAAGTACAATTTCTATTGAATGTGTATTGCTTTTGTATCACTGTAAAGTAAAAAAAATCATAAGTCAAACCATCATAAATTATGGACTGTCTGCATTAGAAAAGAGAGGAAGATCTCATTTAATGACTTAAGCTTCCACCTAAAAAAAAATCTAAAAAATAAAAGTAATTTAAATCAATAAAATTAGGAGAAAATAGCAATGAAAAATCAGAAATATGTGCATTAAAAAGAAAAAAATCAATGAAACAAAAGCTCATTCTTTTTGAAAAGTAGCAATAAAATTGATAAAACTCGAGTAGACTAAATTTTTTTAAAGAAGGCATAAATTTTTATACCATAACGAGTGAGGGCATTATAGACATTAAAAGAATCATGAAATTATTATAAACACATTTATGTCAATTAATTTGACAACCCAGAGGATATTGACAAATTCCTTGAACAACATAAACTCACAAAGCTGACTTGTGGAAACTTGATAAATATCTATGAAAATTATTGGATTTCTATTTGAAAATCTCCCCACAAAGAAAATTCCAGACCTATAGTGTCTGACTTGTGAATTCTATGAAATATTCAGGAAAGAAATAACACAAATTCTAAAATAACTTTCCCAGAAAAATTGAAGAGGAGAAAATACTTCCAAATTCATATTATACAAAGTCCCAAACTTACATACCAATAATGCTCATGATCACAAAAGTCAATATTTTCAACAAAACATTACCAAATTTAGTTTAGCAGTATACATTTAGTTTAGAAATATATAGAAAAAGTTTAATATATCACAATCAATTTTTTTCAGACCAGAAATGTAAGTCTTGTTTAACATTGGAAACATTAATCCATAACATTTAACATATAAAAAAATTAAAGTATCATTTCAGGGGAGTAGAAAAAGCATTTGATAATATTCAACAGTCATACCTGACAAAAACGTTCAGTAAACAATGAATACAAAGAGAATAGTCATCCTTGTAAACCTCATCCACAAAAGACTTGGAACTCAGATTACAGTAAATGGTGAATGACTGAATGTATTCCTTCTATACTCCAGATATGTGATCTCTAAAAAGTGACATACTTAGGAATACATTTCAGCAAATATATGCAAGTCCAGTATCCCGGAAAATGAAATCATTGATGATAACAATTAAAGAAGAGCCAAATTAATGGAGAAATATATCATGTTTATGGATTGGAAAACTCATTATTGTTAAAATGTCTATTCTCTCAAGAAATGATCTTTTTCAAGGCAACTTCAATCAATATCCCAGCAGGCTTTTGTAGAAATTAGCAAAATGATTCAAAAATTATATGAAAATACAAACAACCTAACAAAGCCAAACTATGAAGTAGAGAAACAAAATTTGAGGTCTTGCACTATGTAACTTTGCTTGCTTTATTATAAAGCTACAGTAATTAGGAGAGTGTGTTGTTGGCATAAAGGTACACATATGGATCAAAAAACATGATGGGGAGCCTGGGTGGTTCAGTTGGCTGGCTCTTGATTTTGGCTCAGGTCATGATCTTCAGGTCGTGGATCAAGCCCTGAGTCGGGCTTGCATGGAGTCTGCTTGAGATTCTCTCTCCCTCTGCCCCTCCCCCTGCTTGCACCCTCTCTCTCTCTTTCTCTTTCACACACAAAATAAGTAAATAAAATCAAAAAAACAAAACAAACAAAAAGCCAACCAAACAAAAACATGATAGTCTCTAAATAGAGTCCTAAAATAAATGATTTTCAATCAAAAAAGGTGCCAAACCAATTCACAAAAGGATAGTCTTTCCAACAGAGTGCTAAAACAATTGGACAGATAAGCACTGAGTATCTTGATCCAAAACTAACTCAAAGTTAATCATAGACCTATGCACAAGAACTCAATCTCTAAATATTATTGAAAATAATAGAGGAAAAGTGTTAGTGACATTGATTCTTGCAACGTTTCTTGAATACAGAATAAAAATCATGGACTATAATAGAAGTAATCAATTAGTTGGTTTCATCAAATTGAAAATACTTTCAAAGTACATATTTAACAATAAGCTCATATCCATAATATATAAATAATTCTTACAATTTAAGCAAAAGAAGTCAATCCAAGTTGAAAAATCGACAAATGATTTGAACAGACACTTTACCAGAGAACACATATACAGATGGCAAATAACTATAGCATCATTAGTCATTAAGAGGATATAAATTAAAACTACAATGAGATATACTACACATTCCCGAGAATGGCTAAAATTAAAAAAAAAAAGATTATGTCATTTAGAGTGAGGATGTGCAGAAACTGGGCATCTTATACATCAATGGTTAGAATGTAATATTGTACAAACACTTTGGAAAGTACTTTTTTCCAGTTTCTTTAAAAAGTTAAAGTTATTAAAGATACACTTACTATATAACCATCCATTCCTTTCCTAGGTATTTACCCATAGAAAATAAATGCACATGTCAACACAAAGACTGACCAAAATGTTCACAGCAGCATTATTTGTAATAGATCCAAATAGATCCAAACTGGAAAGAAGTCTCATGCTCATGAATATGTAATAGATAAATAACCTATGGTATATCCACAGAAGGGAATACTACCCAGTGACAAAAAATTAATTGCTTATTTTTATAGGAAATATGGACAAATATCAAAATAATTATGATGCGTGAAAAAAGTCAGACCAAAAATAACACATATTTTTTCATTGTCTTTCATTGTCTTATACAAAATTCTGGAAAATGCAATCTAATCTATAGTGTAGAAAGCAGATCAGTGATTAGGGATAAAGAAAGAAGGGGAGAAATGGTTGGGTTCCAAAGGGGCACAATAAAACTTCTGGGATAGATGTATATATATATGTTTATTAGCTTATGTGTTGATACTTTCACAGGTGTTTACATATTTCAGATACATGCAGTTTATATATCTCTATAATCTGAAAAAAGTATGAAAATATAGACATTCTCGGTCATTGTGTGACTGAGAGTAAATTGTTATATTCATGGAGAAAACTTAAAAAGTTTAACCAAAATTTTAAATAATGTTCATTCCCTTTGGCCCATTTCAACATGTAGCAAATTAATGAAAGAATAAATAATAAATATCCATAAGAAACATTAGAAAATAATGGTCTTTTTTACCTGAAAGTATAGTCTGGATTACTATATATGCATAATGATTATCTTTACAGTGATTATTAAAGTAGTCCAAACATAATCTGCCAAATTATACTCCCACCTCAGAACATAACTTGCTTATATTTACTTTAAAATGCTAACTACAATTTACATTTAAATGCTTTTAGAATGTTTAGCACACACCACAGAATTAAAGCTTTTAAACAATGATATGTAAACAATACTGTTAAACATATTTTTCTAATGAAGTTACCAAAATATTTTTATCTATCTTTTTTGTTTTAAGTACCACAATCAGGAAGATATAACAATTTAATGAATACATTTAATGAAGATTTTTAAAAATTGTTGAAAGCAATTGAATGCAAATTCTAAAGTGAGATATAAAGATGTAGTCATATAGGTATCAAAGGTATAGATATCGGTAAAACAATAAATTATATGTTTTTATTATCCTTAAAAGAATTTATGACACGCTTTAATGAGAATAGAAAAGAGAAAATTTCTGTTCTGATCTGATTTAAACCCCTTCTTATATTGTTCCAAAACTGTACATCTTTTTCTCTTTGTCCCAACTTTCTTGCCTTGTGTGGCTCTCCACTGAGATATTATTCCTGTGGAAGTGAAAAATATATACAATGATAAAAATATGAAATATTTTTGTATCCTTGGTGTTTCTGGGAAGTTTTCACTTGTGTAGTTCAGATCACCAAGCCATTTTTATATAACATGAAGGTTTGGTATATGATGTTAAAGTGGGAGAAGAGAAAAGTTAGAATTAATAATAATAATTAGATAATTAGATTAGCAGTCTTTATTCCCATCCTGGACTAATTGATAAGCAACAACTTTTCTTGGAGCCATCAAGAACTGAAGTTACTGGGTAAACTGCCACCCTGCAATCCTGAGAAACAGATTCATCCAGCGAGATATAGAAATCAAGATCAATTTAATTAGAGCAGAAACTGTTGAGGAATAAACTAATAAGAACACTTAAATGATAATTTTGATGAACTGCTGGAGACTGAGTTGAGACCAACATGAGAAGAAGAAACTCCCAGGGGATTCAGACTTAGGGGTTTCCCAACACTTTCTTGAGGTTACTTTCTGGAATTTTTACAGTGAATATTCACTAGATTTTTATAGTGGGTATCTAAAAAAAATCTCTTCTTATCTCTAACAGGAGAAAGCAAGAGTAAGCATTATGAAACAATCTCAGAGACATCTCCATAGCAATGGGCTATACTCTCTAGGGCAAAGAACTTAGCTAGCATATTCTGAAATTTGCTCTTGGGGTGAGGAGAAATTTCTCCCAAATTGTATCTCTTTGAATCTTGCTGCCTCACTAAAGTTGGAAGGCACAGTCAACAGGGCTCATGGCTTTATATCACTTCAGAGAAATGGGTTAGGAACACAGCAGCCAGGCAAAAGAAATGGAGAAAAGCAGGGGGAAGCTATGGAGAAACACTTGTGAAGGATAGATATCTCAGACAAAGTTGCGATACATGACTAAAGTTTAATCAGAAGTTTATAGAATGTTCATCCTCACCTTTAAAGTATCAGCACAACATACATATATAATATAATATAATATTATATTATTATATTATATAGGGCAAATATAATAATACATAAAAAGAGTAGCTGAAGACAAGCTCAGTGGGAGAAGTACATGAGGAAGTCAATATGGGAGACAAACATATGGCTAATACAGGAATTTGGAGCACCTGATATTGTCAAAGAAAAATTGCACTGGATGGAGTTAAATAGACAAGGAAGATTTTATTTAAGACTATTGCAAAAGAGGAGAGAGATGAACTCATCTCTGTTGAAACAAAAGGCAAGAGAGTTTTTAAGCACTGAGGTGAGCTTGTGAAAATGGAATAAAGTATTTTATTTATTATGAGATTTATTCAAAGTAAGAAAGGCAGGTTTATCATTTAAATATCAATGTAATCCACCATATTGTATCAACTGAAACAGAATAATCATTTTATGGAATCTAACACTCATCCATGATAAAAAACCTTCACCAAATATGAATAGAAAGAGAATTCCTCAACATGATAAGGAATATTTCCAAAAAACCTACAATTAACATTATACTTAATGGTGAGAGACTGGAAATTCTACCTTATTATTAGGAAAAAGTCAAGGATTTCCTATCTCACCACTGTAATTTGACATCAAACTGGAATTCCTTAAGTACAGTAAGACACAAAAAATAAATAAAATATATACAAATTGGAAAGGAAGAAATAAACTGCCTTTCTTTGCAGATGATCTGATTGTCTATGTAGAAAAAGCCAAATAATCTACAAAAGAAACAGAGGAAAAAAAAAAAAACAAGACTTCCTGCAACTAATAAGAAATCAGAGCAAGACTACAGGATATACAAGGTTAATATACAAAAGTCCATTTGTTTCATAAAAGTGATGAAAAATTTGAGTTGGACATTAAAAGCATAGTACCATTTACAATCGCACCAAAAAAAAAAAATAGGTATACATCTAGCAAAATGTGTCCAGGATTTATAAGTAGAAAACTTCAAAATTGATAAAAATAAACCAAAGATTTAAATAAATGGAAAAATACTCTGTGTTCTTTCACTGAAAAACCCCAATAAGAGTTAATTCTTCCCAGTTTGGATTCAATGCAATCAAAATCCCAGCAAATTCTTTCACATACATGGACAAATTATTCTAAAATTTACATGGAAATCAAAGAGCTAGAAGCCAAGAGAATATAGTAAAAGAAAACCCAAGTCGAAGAACTCACATTATCAGATTTTAAAACTTATTTTGAAGTAGAATCATATAGACAGCACGGTATTGGTTAGACACATAAAAGAATGGAACAAGGTAGAGATCCTAGAAATAGACTAACACAAACATAGTCAATTAAATTTTGACAAGGCACAAAAGCAATGTAGAGAGAGAGAGATGTAATTTTTTTAAATAAATTATACCAGAAAAATAGGCAAAAAAGACAGAGCCCAGACACAGATTTTACTCCTTTTACAAAATTTAATTCAAAATGCATCATAGAAGAAATTGTAAAATGTAAAACTTATAAGGGTCTAGACGAAAATATGGGAGAAAATTATGTTAACCTTGGGTTTGCTGATGAGTGTTTAGATGAAATAACAAAAGCATAATACATGAAAGAAAATAAAATATAAAATTGACTTATTAAAATTTAAAACATCTGCTCCATGAAAACACTAGTAAGCCAATAAAAAGCAAACAAGCTAAAACTGGGAGATAATATTGCAAAACACATCTGATGAAGAACTTATATCCAAATTAGCAAAATATCCCTGGAACTTTAAGAAAATTAAAAACAGAAAAAAATTAAATGTGGACCAAAGATCTGAACAGACACCTCAAAAAGAAGATATAGAGATGGCATGTTAGCATATGAAAAGATACCCAACATTATTTGTCATTAGGAAATTGCAGATTAAAACAACAAGATGCATGTATTAAAATCCTGAATACCCGACAATAACAATTATTGGTGAGGATGCAGAGTACAGGAATTCTCATTTATTGCTGGTGGGGATAGAAATGGTATAAATACTTTGGAAAACAGCTTGGCCATTTCTTAAAAAGCTACAACAAAGTCTTAGTATACAATCACGCTTCTTTGTATTTATCCAGTTAACTTGAAAACTTGTGTCCATACAAAAACTTGTAAGCAAGGTTTATAGCAGGTTATTCATTACAATTGCCAAAAACTAGAAGCCGTGATAATGTTCTTCAATAGTTGAATAGGTAAGCAAACTATGTATATCCATACAATGAGATACTATTTAATGACTGAAAAGACATGTTTCATCAAGACACACAAAACCCAAATAAATCTTAAATACATGATGCTATATAAAACATGCCAGTCTGAAAAGGATATATACTATATAATTTCATTAAGTAACATTCATAACTTCTCACTCTTTATGTAAGGAAAGAGTAAACCACATATATTGACTTCCTTTTTTAAAAATGCAGTATAGAAAAGGAGAGAAACAAGTTACTTTACAATGGAAAAGAATGTGATCAGTTAAAAAGAAGAGTGGTAAATCATGCTGTTAATGTTTCCTGACAAGATGTGATGAGGAAGGCACTTTACCTCTGTGGTCTTCCTCCCTAAAACCCTTAACTCCAAAGCAATCATGAGAAAAACATCAAACAAATCTCAATTGAAGGACATTCTACAAAGCAGCTAACCATTACTCATCAAAATTGTCAAGGTCATCAAAACAAGGAAACTGAAAAACAGTCACAACCAAAAGGAACCTCAGAAGACATAATGACTAAATACAATATTGTATTCTGGATGAGATTTTGGAACACAAAAAAAGATGTTTGGTAAAAACTAAAGAGATTTGAATAATGTATGGATTTCAATTGATAGTGTATCTTTATTAATTCATAAATGATGTCAAATGTATCATATAAATATAAGATTTTAATAATAAGGGATACTGGGTAGGGGGTAAATCAGAACTTTGTATTATCTTTTTTTTCCCTAAAGATTTATTTATTTATTTGAGAGAGAGAGAGAGTGCTGTGGGGAGGGGCAGAGGGAGAAAGAGAGAGAATCTCAAGTAGCATCCTTGCTGAGGTGGGGCTCTGTCCCACCATCCTGAGATCAGGACCTGAACTGAAATCAAGAGCTGGCTGCCCAACCAACTGAGTCACCCAGGCGCCCCTCAAGCCTATATTGTCTTTACAATTTTTTGTACATCTAAAACTATTCTAAAATTAAATGTTTTCTTTGATTTTAATATATATTTTTATTTTTTTAAAGATTTTATTTATTTATTTGACAGAAGAAGAGAGAGAGAGGCAGGCAGAGGGAGAGGGAGAAATAAACTCCCCGCTGAACAGGGAACGGCCCCTCACAACATGGGGCATGATCCCAGGATCATGACCTGATCTGGAGGCAGACACCTGAGCTACACAGGCACCCCTAAAATTAAATGTTTATTTAAAAAAAAAGAGATGAAAGGGGCGTCCAGGTGGCTCAGTAGGTTAAGTGGCTGCTTTCAGCTCAGTCATGATCCTGGGATCCTGGGATCGACCCCCGCATCAGGCTCCCTGCTCAGTGCAGAGTCTGCTTCTCCCTCTCCCTCTGCTGCTCCCCCTGCTTGTGCTCTCTCTTTCAATCTCTCTCTCTCATATAAATAAATAATATCTTTAAAAAAATAAAATAAAAAAAAGATGAAAGAAAAAAATCTTATAACTGCTTAAAGAACCAGGGGCTATACGTTCTACATCAACTCTGTATTGAAGACAATGGAATTAATATATAAGTTATATTATGCAAGCCTTGAGGGTTTTTTGTTTTGTTTTGTTTTGTTTTTTGTAACCAGACAACAGGATAGCTTCTTCCCTTTAACTTATAAGTTCCTTGAGTCCCAGCTCCATAAGCGATGGACTATTCCTAATATTAGGAGGTATTCTGGAAGCAATTTATTTAACAATACCAAAAAACCATAATGAAATAGGAAGGCTGAAATAACTATTTCTTGCTTTTCAATTAACATAGGGTAAATGACAGGATATGACAAATTCAAATTGACTAATCATTTTTTCAACATTATTAATTCCATGGTTGTACATCCTGCTACCCGGAATATTTTTTCCTAAATCCTGTTAATTTTTGGCTTTTATGCAAACTTCCATCATATTTTAAATCAGAAAAATGTCATCAATTATATATTTATTTACTCCTTGGTTAAATGTAAAGATCTATACAAACCTCTTTAAAATATTCATCTGTAACTTTATCACCTAATCCAACCCTTCTAAGATGTTCTATACTTTATTTCTATTTCTACCCAAACAAAATGAATGAATAACTCAATCAAGCAAATTATTCTTCAGGATGATCTACAGGTCACACACACACACACACACACACACACACACACACACATTTACACATGCCCTACTTCCCCTTTTAGAGGACAAGCTCCTGAAGGAAGATATCGATTCTTTGCCTTTTGAATATCCCAAGCCCTCTGAGTTGTCATTAGTGACTTTAGTTTTTGTAGAATGACAGTATGCTTGAGACCTATATGAAATCTATGAACTCTAAAATTAGACTGCCTGGATTTGAATTTTATCTCCTCACTTCCAGTAAGACCATGGGAAAATTTGTCTAATTATCCATTTCCTCATCTTTAAAAATAAAATAGTAAAAATAATTTATAGTATCAATAAGCTGATTGAATACACGAATGAATACAAAATACATAACACAATGCCTGACATAGTAAATATACAATAAATGATCTACTCATTATTTCCCCCACTAGTTTATCTCACAACATCGTAGTCAATAGAGTCATTTCTGGTAAGAAGTACCTGTATTCATAATGAAAGGAACTATGTTTGGTAGTACTGAAGTGCTGAATACTCAACCTGAAGTGTTTTACCATGAAAAAGCCATATCATCTTCAGATAATAGGGTGCCTAAAGGTTGGACTCACATTTTGAGATCAAAGAAGTACAAAAATTAGCTCCTGTCACATCCTTACATCAGAAAGGACAGATTGTAATTGCAAGTAGATGGATGTATTAGCACATTACTTGTGGCTAGAAAAAGTGAGAGGTACATTATGGCCAAACACAGTTTTTGTGATCATTATTTAGAAATTGGAATACTATCAGGATGCAGGAATCAAGTATTCAGAGTCAGAAATATTGGTTATTCTTCAGAATTATTTGGCATCAAACGTTATGGTGAGATGGATGATTTCCTAATGGTTTCCTGTGCTGCTTTTCTCATCAGTGGCTTAGACACATAGTTTTTTGTTTTGGTTTTTTTTTTTTTTTCACCACACTGGTACTGCATACAGAAAGAATAAAGCTTTTTCTCATATATATTTTCCTCACTTCAGATCTTGGTTATAGGAAATGAATTTTACAGTTATAGGAGAAGAGTTTCATTATCTCTGTCGTATATAGATAGACTAGTAAATATTTAACAACAGACTCTCAAAAAATAAATAAATAAATGAAAGCCCTGACTTGTAGTGTTCCTTGATTCTGTGAAGAAAAAGCTGCCACCTGGACAATTTCAAGCTACAAATTTGATGTTGAGGAGCTCAGTTAGGAAGAGATGTTTTGCAAAATTGAATCTTGTAAACCATTGCAACCCAGCTTTCACACAATACTCTGTGTGTGTGTATGTGTGTGTGTGTGTGTGTGTGAAATTTCCACGTGTCAGGAATTGTTTCAAATATTGGGGAGTTAAGAGAACAATACAAAATGCTCCCCTTTGTGATAGGCTATGCACTGTCCATGGGGAGATACAGACATTAAATTAACAAATGAATAAATAAATCTAATAATTTCCAAAGCACTAAATATATAAAGGGAAAAAATATAACGATGTGATAGAAAGTGACTTGGGGGCTTTTATGGTCAGGAAGATTCTTCAGATAGTTATGTCAGTAAAGCCTTTTCTGTGAAACTGACATTTGAACTCAAACTTATCTGATATCAAGGAACAAGCCTTACAAAGTGTTGAGAGCAGTGTACTCAAATACTCCTGGGGTGAGAACATGCTCAGTGTATTTGAGGAGCAGAAATAAGCCTGCAGGGAGATAGGGGCCATTAAAGGAAACTGAACATTAAAGAAGAAGAAGAAGAAGAAGAAGAAGAAGAAGAAGAAGAAGAAGAAGAAGAAGCAGCAGCAGCAGCAGCAGCCGCCACCTGGTATGACAGGTGGGAAATGAATGGGTAGAGATGTAAAAGCTGAGGTTGGAGGAATAGGGCAGATTATATAGAACCCAATTAAGTATGACATGCAGTTTGAATTTTAGTGCTACAAGGCCACAGTATATTAGGGTGGAACATTTGCCCCTGGAGAAACAGTTTTAGGGAGAGATTACAGAAATATATAAGAAATATATACAAAAATATATAAGATTACAGAAAAATATATATACAATATACTTGGCATTGAAAGAAACAGCAAGTTAACACAGAAGCCCTTGTTCTCCACATTTTCTTATGCTAACTAGTATTAAGATAATGAGTTTGAAATATTGCAGTGAAAGTCTTCAGATTTTGAAGAACAAGCACAAATTTCATTTTACATACAAGATAAAAAATTAGGGTTCTTCCAATCGGTAAAAGCAAATTGTGTTCCTATACTCTTATGTCAAGACAGAACTCTGTATCTAGATAATATCAGTGACTTGCATTTGGCCACATATGGAGATTTTCAACAAGTTTTCTAAAAAATTATTTTCACTTATTAACATAATTGTTCTATGAGATAGAAGAGCTTTTTTTTCATTTGAATGTTCTTTTTTTTTAAATTTTTATTGTTATGTTAATCACCATATATTACATCATTAGTTTTTGATGTAGTGTTCCATGATTCACTGTTTGTGTATAACACCCGGTTATAGAAGAAAAGAAGAGCTTTCTTTTAATCTTTCAAAATCACAATGAAGAAAGGGAGGATTAAGGAATTCTGGTGCCAAGACCATATAATTTCAAGCCTTTTCTACTTCTTTCCATGCTAATTATATCACACACTTCCATGATTTATGTTTATTTGAGACATCTCAATTATTTTTTTTCAGTGTTATTTATCTCACCGGATAAAAAGTAATGGAATTTAACAAGTTAGTTAAAAATGGATTCAATTGTCATGTTTAAAACTGGCTTAAGTCATAGTATAGTAGCTTTTTTCTCATAGGGCTCTACCCCTATGTAGTGCTATTCCTGTGAATTTTGGTTCTGTGCATATCTGTATCACTTAAATTATAAGAACCTGTTCAAATATTAAAGTCATCCCACAGAATATTGAGTCGTATCCACAGAAGCAGCCATGATTTTCTACTTCAGTACTTGGTTTTATGTAAGATATTCTGGAAATAGTTTATTTCATTACAGAGGTAGCCTTCACTTAGAAACTTATAAATGTCATTTTGACAGTTGTGCTCCACTAAGCTGTGGTATTTCAATGAGATATAAAATTAAATTATCTTGATTATCCTTCAAAGATATGACGAGCTTTAACCATGAATGGGAATAATTTAAGGACTAAGGGAGAAAAACTGGATACTATGAATGGTTATAAATTTCTTAATCTATGATATAGAATAGGGTTTATAAAATTGGTATTATTTATTTATTATGTACCTATCTCTTGTCTGCACCAAATATAGGTGCAGTCCATAATTCAATGCCATACAAACATTTATTAACACAGGGAGAATTTTTCATTTCTCACTGCTGCTTAAGGCTGCTTAAGTCCACTACTTCTCAGCCCCTCTTACCTTTGGGAGAAGGAGTTTGTAGTCTGATTAGAGTCTAGGTTGTCTACCATTCATATTTTACAAATAGAAAGGAATACTCTTAATTATCAGTGCTGTAAATTAAATGGTACTTTGATTTTAATTCAGAGATTTCCCCATATGTGTAGATTTCCACTAAGAGCCCTCTTAAGAGATGATATAACTGGAAGGCTAAATTCAGGCATTCCTGGCCCTCTGATCCTACTGCTATTAGAATAGCACACAAAAAAACTTGGAACTATACCTGGATTTGTGACACACTCGATGGGGGAATAGTTATAAAAATGGAAGACAGTTTAGCTGCCTTCCAAATATTCACAATTTAATGTGGAAGACACATATAAATAATTAACTCTTGTTCTGTATGCACCAAACTATAGGGAAGAATATTTTATTCTGCTTAGGTGTACAGAACATGAGGAATACTTCAACTGGATGTGATTTTTGACTTTGACTCTGAAAGGTGAATGAACTTTTTCTAGATGTAGAAAAAGAAAGAATATAATAGGATAAAAGGAGTAAGTTTGAGCAAATGTTTTAATGTACATGACTATTTAAATAATCAGAGGAAGATACAATAGGGGTTGGAACAGAAAGTGAAGAATCAGGGAATGCTCTCAATAGATGAGAAACACGTTTTAGGGTAATAATAATGTCCTGGAATTAAGAGGAAAGAGTGAGGCAAAGAAAACTCAGGTATTTATGTATAATAGAGATCATGTTGGAGCCTATGTGGGAAATAAAAGAAGAGAAACATGTTTGGAAGGTGGTTTATGAGAAACTTTTAGAGAATAATTTGAGGAATTGGTGCACAGCTAATGGAAGAGTAACAGTTGGAAATGAATGTATGATGCTCAGGATAGAAGATAGATTTTATCAAACAAGACAAAACCAGAGAGGGAGACAAACCATAAGAGACTCTTAATCTCAGGAAACAAACTGAGGGTTGCTGGAGTGGTGGGGGGTGGGGGGGATGGGGTGGCTGGGTGATGGACATTGGGGAGGGTATGTGCTATGGTGAGCACTGTGAATTGTGTAAGACTGTTGAATCACAGACCTGTACCCCTGAAACAAATAATACATTATACATTAATAAAAAAAAGAAGATAGATTTTAAGATATGAATTTGGAAGTCCTGTTATAGAAGATATACAGAAAGGTGGGCAAAATATATCTTGATATGCACTTCAACAAGGTGTTTTGGTTAAGTTGTGACCTAAAATATTCTCTTTATTTCTGCAAAGAATACTGTAAAAGTGTTGAATTGAAAGATGGACAAGGAAGAGTGGAAGATGTAGATAAAGCCTTCAGAGACTTACTAGGTTCTCCTTTTTGAGATTCAAGTAACCAGGAGCAAGCCAGATGCACAGTCCGGAATGGGAAATGAACTTCAATCAAAATCAGCACCTGATTAAAAAAAAATGGGAGTAGTGGGTCAGCCCCAGGAGAGACGGGGTGATCACAGGGTATTTCTGAGTCTATGAGGTGGTAAATATTAGTATCTCTCCATACAAAAGATTCTCCCCATGTAAATACATCTGAGGAGCTCTAACATTGTCTGGGAGTCCAGACCAGTGTGAATGTGGAATCTCAGCAGAACATAAGCCTGGGTCATTTGCTGCTACAGAGACATTTCTTTGGTCTTAGTATCTGTGCATGGGAAAAGTCTTTTTTATAACAATAAAGATTTAGTATAAATCTTGGAAGACCACATTCTTTTGTAAAGTGAGACTATACTAAGTATGGGCGATGCCCAAGTGAGAAGCAAAGGTCACCATCAAGACAAGCAAGAGAAGTGGGTTGAAAAGCAACCTAAGTAGAGGGCTAATTTGAGCCAACTTTGTAAGAACTATGAGCAAGAGCAAGGCATGATGAAAATTAATCTGATTGTGTCTGAAGGTTACATTGGCATGTTGATAGTAGGAAAAGGGAAGAGGAAGAAATATAGGATTGGTCAGAGTGTGCTGTAAAACTTCTCATGGAAAATGGGAAAAATAAAATACTTCATCAGCAAAGTTGAACGGTATGAGCAGAAAATATAGGGAAAAATACTACAAATAGGGAAATTGACAACAGAAGACCGAAAAACTGGAAAAAGTTTGCTGAGAAAGTTTCCTATAGTATATGAGAACAGAAGGACAATGAAACTCATACATCATCAAGTGGTCATTAATTTGGGAAGCAAAGAGAAAGACCTAAAAAATAATTCATTCTCATGTTGGGTGTATAAGGTTGCAAAAGTTATACCAGTACAAGGAATGTCATAGCAAGTTGGGCAATTAAAAATATGGCCTAAACATGGGAAATATAACAAGTGATATAATAATGCTTTGTATCAACAACTGATAAAATGCACATTACACAGAATAGTATCCTCATTCAGGTGAAGACTGAGGGCTTGCTACCCAGTAGAATGAATTAGAGATAAATGACTAGTTTGAAATAAATTACTTTGATAGGGAAATGCCCTGGCATTTAGGGGGCAAGCAATTAATTTTCTACAAATAAGAAGGCTATATTTTAGAGAGCAGTGAGTGGGGGAATGACAGTGTTTTCAGAACTAAATTCTGGAACTTAAATTCATTTCTACATAGCTTCTGCTCGGAACCATCCATAAATATTTCAAAATATGTTCCTATATCCTATGAATTTGGAAGTCCTGTTATAGAAGATATACAGAAAGTTTCTAAAATCTAAAAGTTCTAAAATCCAGAAGATATACAGAAAGTTTCTAAAATCTAAAAAGTTCTAAAATCCAGAAGATGAAACTCTATGTAAACTTACAATTAAACATAAGAAAGCTCAGCTGTATACCTTGCAGAAGAAATAGAACTTCACACACCTGGGCCTTGGTTATCTGTCTATTTGCATGCTTTCAGTCATTAAGCAGTTTGTGTTGTGTGTACCTGATAGGGTAAGATAGGATATATGATAGTTCGTATCATCACACCTATGAGCGATAGCCAGACTAATTTACCAAAACTGATATCATATATACGAAATTAGAAGTCGAGGGGTGCCTGGGTAGCTCAGTTGGTTAAGCGACTGCCTTCAGCTCAGGTCATGATCCTGGAGTCCCGGGATTGAGTCCCGCATCAGGCTCCCTGCTCAGCAGTGAGTCTGCTTCTCCCTCGGACCCTCCCCCCCTCTCATGCTCTCTCTCTCTATTTCATTCTCTCTCTCAATAAATAAATAAAATCTTAAAAAAAAAGTTGACTTTATTTTGAAAAACAATGAAAAGAAATTGTCAAATCTCATGTCTATTCTGCCTTACTGTCCATGAAGGTGTTTGAACTTGGTAGGTGTATGTAACTGATCATAATAGGAAATCATTTTACATCATAAAAACTTTTGAAAGGGCACCTGGGTGGCTCAGCCAGTTAAGCATCTGCCTTCGGCTCAGGTCATGATCCCAGGGTCCTGGGACTGAGTCCCGCATCGGGCTCCCTGCTCAGCAGGGAGCCTGCTTCTCCCTCTGCCTGCCACTCCCCCTGCTTGTGCTCTCTCTCTCTGACAGAAAAATAAAATCGTGAGAAAAAAAAATATATCAGCCTATTCACCCCATAATTATTAAAGAGTATTAAGAAGAGGAATTCTGGATATTTTACTTGTTGGGCCTCATTTGAATTCTCTTGAAAAAGCCATTCAAAATCCTAACAAAATTTCACTTAAGTTAATCTTCCAATTCTCCCCAATGCAGGTATCCTGTCTTCACAGGAACAGGAAATAATCCAGAGATATAGTTTTCCTTATAGTCAAGTTAAAATACGTACCAATACACATGTTCAGACATAATCGGCAGGAACTTGTTATTAGGGACATCTGATCTTTGCCAGTATGTTTTGATAATTTCAATCTACCTCCAGGAATTTCAGATGTATCTCAAAATTATTCACTAGAGTGGGAGACTGAAGAAAATATGTACATCCTCAAAATAAAGAATGTCTTAGGCTTGGGAGAAAAACAAGCCAGAATATCCATTTCTACTTCTATGAAAATTTTGGATTTTATTTTATTATTTTAAAGGTTTTATTTATTTATTTGGCAGAGAGAGAGAGAACAAGTAGGCAGAGAGGCAGGTAGAGGGAGAGGGAGAGGTAGGCTCCCCGCCGAGCAGGGAGCCTGATGCAGGGCTCGATCGCAGGACCCTGGGATTATGACCTAAACCGAAGGCAGCCGCTTAACCGACTGAGCCACCCAGGTGCCCCGGAAATTTTGGATTTTAAAATCGAGACAAATAGCACATTATCTTCTTACCCATTTCATTACATTGTGAACTTATTTGCTTAAGAAGAAAACTCTTCTTGTTGTAGGTAAATCCTTTAACAATTTATCGTACTGTTATGAATATATTGTGAAAAATATCTATAAAAATACACACTGAGTAATATTTACTCTTATTGTATAATTATGTATTTCAGTAAACCTTGTATTATGAGATTTGGTTTTGGTTTATGCTTTGGAAGAGAAGTAAAAAATAGCTTTCTTGTTTATAACTATTTGAACAAGGATTATGTTCATGTTCATTTCTGTTTATATAACATAATTCTCTGAGACTCCACATGAACAAAAACAAATCATGCAACCAGAATCAAAAAACCTTAAAGCATAGTTTTTACAAAACTTTTGTTCACCAGGAGAAAGTAAGATAATTTTCTCTTTTATTGCATAAGGTGCAAGCTCCCTAAATTAGCTATCTCTAGGAAAAAAATGGTTAAAATAAAATCAGCCTAAGATAATCCAACATTCTTTTTTTTTTAAGATTTTATTTATTTATTTGAGGGAGAGAATGAGAGATAGAGAGCACGAGAGGGAAGAGGGTCAGAGGGAGAAGCAGACTCCCTGCTGAGCAGGGAGCCCGATGCGGGACTCGATCTTGGGACTCCAGGATCATGACCTGAGCCGAAAGCAGTCGTTTAACCAACTGAGCCACCCAGGCACCCAATCCAACCTTCTTTTGGGAATAGTATAGGAACAATACAAGCAGCTAAAAAATAATTCTTAAAATGAATATGAAAGGAAACTTGGAAGTATAAAGAAAAAGAAAGGTGGAAAATTAATAAGTAGGTTAATATTGCCAAAAGGTTGAAATCTTCTTTTTACAAGAGTAATACATGACAAATTCAGTAGTAAAATTACACATAAATTTATATATATCGGTCTGAATGAGATATCAAAACATACTGGCAAAGATCAGATGTCCCTAATAACAAATTCCTCCTGATTTTTAAAAATATATATTGATGTTTTTTTCTGTACAAAACAAAAAATATCATTGCATGTATAAATGATTATCATTAGCATTATTATTCTTTTTACATCTATATCATATTTACAAGGACTAAAACAGAGTTATTGAATTTATGTAGTATGTTAACTAGCAGGAATGTTTTGTCACGATACCTTTGATGTTGCAGCTTTAGAACAATAATTTATATGAAATGCAAATTGAAAAAAGTGACTTTTTCGGGTGAAGTAATAAGAGTAGCACCTGCTATAGAAGATATATACATAAATTCTGTAACATAGATGCAAGGAAAGTGTATAAAATAAATTATATGTTAATATATAGTTTCCCTTACACATCTATCTGGCATATCTCTTGTCCTCATATTTTCTGGTGTATATAAGAATTATATAAACTACTATACGGTAGTATATTACAATTGAACTGACTTCTTTCTCTCTAGTCTTCATCTATCTAACAGTATTTTTTCTTAAAATGCAAATATGATTAAATCATTCCCCTCATAGAAGCCATCAGTGATGCTCCTTTGGCTCAGGATAAAATCCACGGTATTGAGCAAGGCATAGAAGGCCTTTTATGATCTGACCCCCACCTAAAGCTGCTGAGCTAATTTCTGATCACACCTGTATACCTATGCATATACATAAATATACACACTTACATTTTTACAGCCCACAGAATAGATACTCATAGCTGCTCATCCTTACACATATCCTTTTCTCTATTGTCTATTGAATGTGTCTTTTAAGCTTTAATACTCATCCTGAAAGTTGATTTTTTTTCCTTGGAACTTTTGCCAATTGATTATAGTTTAATTGTGCTATTTTTTCTAATAATTCTCTTTTCATAGATCTGTCCAAACTACTATCATATTATTTTGTGATTAATTTAATTTTCTCCCTACCCTATGGAAAATAGAAATAGTGTGTTATGCCTTATTTAACATCCCAGTGCTAGGAATAGCAGAGATATTCTAAAATATGTGAATGACATATATGTATATTTATTGAGCATCTCATTTACTCTTCACAATACCTATAATGTTGGTTATTATCACTGTAATTTTATAGACAAAAAATTTTGTTTAAGATCACATTAATGGAGCTACTGAGATTTGGACTCAGTTTTTGATATTTCCAAAAATTTTTTTTTATGTTATACTACGTTGCTAAACTAATGTAACTGAATAAAATTTAGCAGCTCTTTTTGTTCTTTAGTTCATTCATGGTGCTATTGCTTTACTGGAAAATAAACTTTCAATGGCAATGTTAGGGAAGTAACTCTTCCATATTTTTCTAAACTATAAGCTGTTTGCAAAATCATGGTACACCTTAGGTAAGGCAAAACTGTATTCACAGTTAGAGGCAGTAAATCAAGGCTGATCTACTTCTCTATCTTTGATTTATGATGGATGAGCTTTTTTCCATGGATGTTTGAGCAAAGTTGCTTCACTCACCCACGGATGATTTATTTTGGGTGATCCACTTGTCCAGTGAAGATTTATTGCAGAGGATCCACTATCCAGTGTGATTAAATATGTGCAGTTGGCTTGTCCAGAGGTAAGCAAGGAAAACTGAGACACACATGCACACCTTATCCCAAACTGAATTCACTGAGCCTAAGTAAAACCCAGGAAAGTAGGATCTTTTCTCATGAAATTATAGGCGGCCTCTTTGCAATATGTATATTTTTATTTCATTATTTTATATTTTATTACTCTGTGTCATAATGGAATTATAAAATTATTAAATTGTCTTTGTCAACCCTAGTGGGCTAAAATAGTAAGTGAAATTTTGAACAAATGATGTTCTAATGTATATTAGTGCAGAAATTTATAAATGGATTTCATAATGACTGATTAGGAATTGTGAATTAGGGGGGTGCCTGGGTGGGTTAAGCATCTGCCTTCAGCTCAGATCATGATCCCAAGGTCCTGGGATCGAGCTCCACATTGGGCTCCCTGCTCTGCGGGGAGTCTGCTTCTCCCTCTGCCCTTCACCCTACTCATGCTCTCTCTCTCTCTCTCTTTCTCAAATAAATAAATAAAATCTTAAAAAAAAAGAATTGTGAATTAGGTCTGTTCAGTATGAAGCAAACTAATGAATGGTTTCAATAAACGTGTATTTAGTGATTAATTCATGTTACCTGTCAACCATTTTTAAAAATCACTATATATTTTCTTTTCCCCCAAATTTCACACCTGTGTTTATATTTTTATATATTTTTATTTTCGATATACATATCTTTCCTTCTCCCTGTAGAACTTTATCTAATTTTTGAAGTGATTAATTTCTCCCCAAAACATTTAAACTCATTTAGAATTCCCTTTTGTCCTTTTTAAAGGTAATCCTTTTCCAATTTTTTCCTCATATATTTAGGCCCTTAATGCTGAGGTAGATTTATTGATAACTACTATAAGGATTGAGGTAAAAGTTGTTCACTCATCAAGGGTCAATGATCAGATTTAGCTAGATTGTAAAGGATGATTTCATGTGGTATAGGATCAAAAAGCTCTAAAGAAATCAATACAGATCGTCTCTATTCTTTTCCTTCATCTATTTGACCTCTTTATCTATCATAGGAGGATATTAACTGAGGTTAGTACAATTTCATTTTGGAGTGCTGTTCATCCCTCCAGTTACTTATGTTTGCCTAGATGGCTGCAACTTGATTCATTATTTATTCTAATTTCTTTTCAAGGTTCCATGTTATGCTAATATATCTTCAATTCATATATCTATGTATGTATCTATATTTATATCTCATTTATATCTATTTTTTCATCTATCTATGATCTATCTTTAAATTTGCCTTATAAAACATAGTATATATGCTTTCTTTTAGGTTTCAGGAGCTAAATAACTTTCATAATTTATCAAAATCATTGGTGATAACTGAAACAAAAAATTACCAGCTCCTTAAAACTCTTTGTATTTGTTGTTTTCTGTAATATTTCTTATTTATGTTTTCTTTCAATATTTCCATCACAATTTGCTGGCAGTCAGGCAATGTTGTCTCCTAATTTTATATGAAAGAGTCGTAAGAGAAAGGGAAAACCTTAACCTATGCCTTTACACTCTTCTACATGGTGTATTTATGTTTAATAAATAGGATTTTTTTTTAGCTGTTAAGAAAAAAAAGAAAATTTTGCTCCAATATACTAGTTGCAATTCTTTCCTAATTATGTCATTACTTCTCTGAATCCATGCTTACAAGAAACATATTTCCCAGAAGCTCTCTCTTTTGACAACAGTTCTCAGAAATGCTTATTTATTATAAGATTCCCTCTTCTCTTTTTGTTTTAAATTCATATACTTTAATTTTGAAAGCAGTTTCGATTTTACAAAAAAATAAACAAAAACTAGATTTCCTTTATACTCCCTGCCCCTCACATGAACTGTCTCTTTTCCCACTATCAGCATCTTCACCGTTACAATATCATGCAGAATAGTTTAATTACCTTAAAAATCCCCTGTGCTACACCTTCTTCACCCTGAACCCCTGTTAACCAATGATATTATTACTTTCTTCATAGTTTTTTCTTTCCCAGAATGTCATATAATTGGAATCATACAGTAAGGAGACTTTTCAAATTGACTTTTTTCAGCTATCAATATGCATTTGTTTCCTCCCAGACTTGATAGCCTTTTTCTTTCTTTCTTTCTTTCTTTCTTTCTTTCTTTCTTTCTTTCTTT
>NW_027397063.1:35168074-35199954 GCF_003265705.2 Callorhinus ursinus | reverse complement strand
CTTTCTTTCTTTCTTTCTTTCTTTCTTTCTTTCTTTCTTTCTTTCTTCTTTCATGTGTTTTTTAAAAACTTTTTTTTTAGAGCAAGTTTAGGTTCACAACAAAACTGAGGATAAGGTACAGAGACTTCCCATATGCCCACTGCTCTGGTATCTTGTTGCCATTGACAAACCTACTTTGACAAATCATAATCCTACTAATTCAAATGCCAATCTCTTCTTGAGACACACTCATAGACAGACCCAGTAATATTTTACCAAATGTTTGTGCTTCCTTTAGTCCTCAAGTTGACACATAAAATTAACCATTACAATGTTTTAGGAATTAGTACTTGATATGAATGTTGGTCGTGTGTAAATGACTTGCTGTATTCTACCTATGAATGTGGCTGCATGAGGAGGTGTTGGCAGGCTTAACTGCATTATCTTGTAATCATAAATGGAAATGTTAAAATGGTGAAGATAGCTAAGCATAGATATGGAAAGTAATTTGATGATGTCACAATGCTCCTGGTTTAATCATCCTTGAAAACACAACCTCCACATTTCTTGTCATTTGAGATATTAATCTTATTGTTTATTTAAGCTTTATCCAAGAGAATCCAACTGATCCAAATGTCCATCTGTAAGGTACTGGAAAAACAAATTACAGTTTATCTTCATGAAACCTTTTTCCTTGGTTAAAAAGATTGAATGGGATGCCTATATGCTATCATTCTGTTGTATGGACAAACACAGAGTTTATGATATATATTTATATCAACTCACACACTATATACCTCAATAATATACGTCTCTTAAAGTGTATATATGCATATGATATGTATTTTATATGCATGTATGTATATGATATGCACTGGGTGGTATAGGAAGTGATTTGGAGGAATATACACTAACCAGACAACAGCGAATGTGTTTAGAAAATGTGGTGGGGACCAGGATGGGGAGTTCTTCAAAGTTGCCTTCATATTGACCTATCACTTAGAAAATATTTGAAGTTTAGAACATATTATTGCAAAATGCCATAAGTAAAATAATTACGGAAAAATAAAGAAAAACTTAAAATATATTGTATAGAAAAGTTAAAAACTCTTTAAGATAAGTACTTTGTAGAAAATGTGTGGGTAGCAGATTATATGTTACTGAAGGCTTAGGACAGAGAATAGGTAGGAAGTGAATCTTTATGTGCCAGTGAAGCAAATGTTTCTAATCACTTCCAGGTGACAATACACCCTGCCTGAGTTATCAGGAAAGGCAAAGCCCACCTGGCTCTCAGGGATCCATCAACCTCTGGCCATCATTAGCCTCTTATTTGATATTTCAACTTAGAATACCCTAGGCTAAATTTATCTTTAATAGTTGAAAAGTTCAGGGTTAACGTAAGAGACAAGTAAGTACTATAATAATTTAGAAACCACTTAATACACTGAAGTAGGAATTTTCTAAATGGTACCCAAGAGGCCTGAAAAAATTAATACATTTTCTAGAAGTACTTAAATTAATCCCAGGGTGTAGTTAATAAACTGTGAGTCACTATTTCAATTGCAGAAGGAATGAATTTTTGTTAACAAATTTAGTGGAAAGAATCTTTACTAAATCTTGTTTGAATTTCATTTTTAAACATTAATTGTTCATGTTTTATTAGGACTTTATTTTTTTGGCTCTTTTTTCAAGCTAGTAATTTGTTAATACTATTTAAGTTGTGAGCAAAAAATAATTCAT
Organism: Callorhinus ursinus; assembly: GCF_003265705.2. NCBI lineage: Eukaryota > Metazoa > Chordata > Mammalia > Carnivora > Otariidae > Callorhinus > Callorhinus ursinus. The sequence continues at coordinate 35,198,235 of NW_027397063.1, read as the reverse complement.
TACTAGCTTCATTCTCATGATATTATCTTACAGGCTAGACTGAATCCTTGCAGTTCACTTAATAAAACTATTTTTAAATTATCTAGTGGAATATAAATTCTGCCATAACTTCTTTCTGGAAACTGCAAGTGCATTGTATTGATTGAAACCTTGCATGCAGCAAGTGGTTTGATTTGTAGCAGGCAGAGACAAAGTCTTGTCAGAATAAAATTAAGCAAATATAATTAAAAACACATCTCTAACAAGGGAAGGGGTGGGAATAATTACTCATATAATCCAAATTAATATAATCCTAATATTTAACAACAGTTTTCTGTATTTGGTGATATACAGATGCCGCTTTGATGATTTTGATATTAGAATTTTCTATGCATCACAATTACCCTATCTGCAATTTAAAAACAATGAATTATAGAGGCTCTCTGTGAAATATCAGCAGCCTGCAATGTAAATTTATATAATGGCTTTCATTTCTATGCTTGCTTTTGATAAACCAGTTAATGAATCAAATCCAATTCTCTTTCCACAATGTATTCTCCAATTCAGAGGTGATATCATAACTCTCCAGTCACTAGCTCACCTTTAAGATTTTGAATTTGCCACACTCCGCAGTTGTGTGAACTAATTTCTTAAAAACAATCTTCCCCTTTCCCTTTCTTTCTCTCTCTTTTTCTTTCTCTCTCATGTGTACAAATGCATATATATGTAAATGAGACACAGATGAGATATATATATAATACATATATTATGTATATATATAATCTTCTATTGGTTCTGTTTCTTGGGAGAGTCCTAATACAGAATCCCCTGTTGCAGAGTCTCCCAAAGTTTAAGGATAAGATTCATACTGCTTCTCATGACATATAAAATCTTTTATTTTCTTTGTAATGTATCTAACTTCTGTGCCTATTCTTTTGCTATACGTATTTATTGGTACCATACCAGTTAATTTGCCATTTCTTGATATTCTATACTCTTGTATTTTATTATTGATTCACTTTTTTCGTGCATTTCTTTTGTCATTCATTTATACATACAAAACATGACTTTGAGGAACTGCTATTTGCTAGAAACTGAACTGATCTCAATGCTTCGGAAAGCAAGCCATTCACTTGCTATGCATGTGCCAGATGGAAGGAATATTATCCTATCACTTCTAGTCAGATCTGCACAATATGATAATCACTGGCCTCATGTGTCTAATGAGCACTTGATATGTGTCTAGTGTTAACTGAGATGTATTGTAATTGTAAAATACACACTGGACTTCAAAGGCTTAGTAACAAATAATTAAAATTTATTAATCTTTTCACAATTTACTTTTTTAAAAGATATTTATTTATTTGAGAGAGAGTGAGAGAGAGCATGAGAGGGGAGAGGGTTAGAGGGAGAAGCAGACTCCCCACTGAGCAGGGAGCCCTATGCAGGACGTGATCCTGGAACTCCGGGATCATGACCTGAGTGGAAGACAGACACTTAACCAACTAAGCCACCCAGGTGCCCCTTCACAATTCATTTTTTATTCTTTTTAATGTGGCTATTAGAAAATGTAAATTTACATATGTGGCTTACATTTCTTACTCCTCTGACTTCTAGGAGTAGTGATGGACTCTAAAATCATATCTCCTCCAAAATCCACATTTCATTTCCCAGACATTATATGAGACTTCATTGTGTTCTGATTTATATATCAGTAGTTATTATGGTTTACAGTTGACCCTCGAACAACATCAGGGCTAGAGGCACCAATCCATCATGCAGTCAAATATCCATGTATAATTTTTACTCCCCCAAAACTCAACTACTAATCACCTACTGTTGGCCAGAAGCCTTACTGATAACATTAACTGTTGATTTTGTGTATGTATTATATACTGTATTCTTATAATAGAACAAGCTTGGGAAAAGAAAATGTTATTAAGAAAATCATAAGGAAAAGAAAATACATTTATAGTATTATACTATATTTATGAAAAAAGTCCACGTGTGAATGGACCCACATAGTTCAAACCCATGTTCAAGGGTCAACTGCATATTATTTGTATTCATCTTCGATAAACTTTTTAGGTAAGTACTGTATTTTTCCCATTTTACAGAAGGAAATACTGAATCTAAGATTGTTTAATGAGTTATTTTTCTAACATCAAGTTGTAAAATTGTTGGAATAGAATTCCAAAGGCAATTTGAAACTATACCACCACCAATGTCTTCTGACATCTGTCAAAAAACATATTGGATGAACAAATTTAAGTCTGAAAAGCAGATATAAAGTTTATGTATTGTGATTTACATATGTACAAATTCAAATTCACACATTTTGTGCATAGCTTGGAGGATGAGAGGTATTATGTAGGCTTTGTCTCATCTGAATCATGACATGCCACTATTTATGGTCTTTCTGACCTGCCTTATGTTGCTATTCAGTTCTCACAGTTAAAGTGGGCCATTAGGCATAGCCTACCTCAAGTTTCAAATTCTCAAAATATCTTAAGTTTCTATATTCTCAAAGAAAGAACATTTTTCCCCTTGAGCAAGGACATTTATTATTTTATTTGTTTATTTGAACAAGATCCTTCATCTCTTCTTTGAATTTAACAAATAGATTAGTACATTCCTAAAGCTTCTAAATTTCTTCACATTCTTCCATCCTTACACCAAGCAAAATAACACCTCTACTCCATATCTAACAGAAATTTCCTTTATTACACACCCCACATGAATCCTCTGAGTAAACTACTTTCTGAATCCTCTGCTATTTGGCATGCTGGGATATACTAGTATTTTTTTTTCCCTCCTTAAACCAAAGATTACTTTCAAAGTTCCCTTTCCTTCCCACTTATTTTAAAAGTAAAAATTGTGCAGTGATTTATTTTTTCTCTGCTGAAGTAATATACACATTATCCTTAATTGTTTAATAGCTTGAGATGTGCAGAGCAAATAGTAATCACAATAATAATAAATACTTTGAATTAAAAATGCACTGGGCAATGCCTCAAAATACCTTCTATACTTATGGGTTGAGTTTTCTACTTTTCTTTCACTGTTTTGCCTTCTCTCTAAATATTAGAAGATCCATAATTCTGTGTTTGTACTTGAAATTTTCTCTCAAGTTTTATTTGTTGTAATTACTGTTTGTTTAAAACAACTTGTCCCTACTGTGGAAAAAGTGGGGTGCTGAATGTCAGAAAATGCTTGCCTCTCCATAATTTATATCTAACTCACAGCTTTAGGATTTGGATGCAAATACTAATTTTGCCTGCTACTTTCATCGACTAGGATGCAAGGAGGGAGAACAGGTCTTGTTCTTCCCAGTGATAATCCTTAAATGTGATCAAGGACTCCCTGCAGCTTTTCCTATAGGTTAGGTCAGCTCAAAGCATCCTCATGGTTACTTGCAGTCATCTTGTTCTGTAGCTTCTTCTAGTTTTATTTCTGCATAAAATTATTCCCATCAATCTTCTGATCTTTTGGGAATTACTCAAAACTATAATTTCCTGGTGACATTTTGTCATTTTTTCTTTCTTTTTTTTAAGATTTTATTTATTTATCTGTCATAGAGAGAGAGAGAGCACAAGCTGGGGAAACAGCAGGCAGAGGGAGAAGCAGGCTCCCACAGAGCAGACAACCCAACTCAGGGCTCAATTCCAGGACCCTGGGATCACGACCTGAGCCAAAGGCAGACGCTTAACTGACTGAGCCACCCAGGTGCCCCTTCTCATTTTTTCTAATGGCACAATTAATCAATTGATTTATTCATTTTGAAATCCTTTTTTTTTTTCTTTTTTCAATGAAGTTAGGGATAGGAGGGAGAAAAGATATTTGTACCCATTTGGCAATCTTGATCCATTCTCCAAATAATTTTATTTTTATTTTCTAAAACACAAATTTAAAATATCTTGATTGTTTAAAATCCTTGGTGACTGCCTATAACCCCCAGGGTAATAACCAAATTTATTAACACATCACACAAGACCTCCATGATTTTCCAGCTGCTTTAGCTTAAACTCTTGTCAGTCTCAACCCCCATCTTCTGTTAGTCGCAGTACACTACAGAGTTTATAATTCTTAAAATCAATATGCTCCTTCTCATCTTTTATGACAGTATTTTTTGCCTGCTCTTTGCCTGGCTTAAATTCTTTCAAGTTTTATGACACCACTATAATGCCAATCTGACATTACAGGATGGATTCTTTGACTTTTCTTTCAAACTAATGAGATTCCTTCTCTGTGCAATTTTAACATCTTAGGCATATAACTATTCCAAAGCTTGTTATTACATTATGTTGCAATTTTTCACATAAATGTCTCCCTACTAGGCTGTTAGCTCCTTAAACAAAGGCTATACCTTAGCTGTCTTCATAGTTTCAGTGCCTAGACTCTTACAATATATATGCTAAAATATTACTGAATAATTCAATGAACGATGACATAGTCACAAAATGTTGCATATATGGTAATAATATCAACACATGAGGTTATAATAACAATATCTCAGTAACCATTGATTTCAGAAAGACTGTGTCATACCAAAGTTAATCATAGGAACTTCACTTTAGGCCAGTCTCCACTTTTGGTTTTTGTGGAGACAGAGAATAACTTTTGATCAAATCTGAAAAGGAAAATTAAATCATTCTGATGAGTTATCTTAACCAATTAGAATAGCCTAAGTATCTTTTATCTTTGTATATAAGTATTCCTAAAATTTAGTCATCTTATTCCTCTTCTTTGGAATGTCTTTGAATTTCCTTCCTCTATTCTTTATATATGTCTTGTTAAAGCAAAAAAGAAACAACTAAATGCTTTATATATATCTTGTTAAAACAAAACAAAAAACATAAAAACCAACCATATATTTTAAGGTTTAATGTTACCCTAATTAAAATACATAATTTATCACTGATAAAGATCACGTTCCATTTTATAAGTAGCTAAATATTATTTTTCCCAGTTAACTCTATAATTACATTTTTTTAAAGTTTGCTTTTCTATTCTTACTAAAGTTTTTAATTTCTCTTCTGCCAGAAAACCTCTTACCCTAAGGAAATATATCTACTTATCTATTAATTGGATATCAATCTCTTATGAAAATAAAAATTTTTGTTAGTGATCACTAATACTTTGGAAGTTAAGAAGGAGAAAAGGCAAAATGTACTTGGAGATAACATCCTTGAAATACAGATTATTTAGGGACCATGTATTACTATTATATGGGAGTCTTCCCCCAGATCTATCAATAAAATTGAAACTTTTAACATACTAAAATCAATTAAGCAATTGATTAGCATCCTCACAACCAGATCAAAACCTTTCCCTAGGTTTCATGACATATGTATTTCAGAGTTCACTGTATCCATCAATAAAAATCATCATCTCAACTTTTTTTATCCCAACTTTTTGTCTTAATCGTTTTCATTACAAACTCATTGTAGAAGATTAGCTTGTTCATTTCCTCTGTCAAATTCAAAAGGTAAATTCAAAGTATCACCTGGCAAATGCAACATAATTTCAGATGAAAATGATAACTGATATTATTAGTCATGGAACTGTGAAGATTAGCTTTTCAAAGTGTAAATACATATCTAATATTGTGTAGTTTTATGTTGACATGAAATATTTATTGTCAAGGGATAGATGTTTTTTTCTTCATATAGTTTTTAAATGTTATAGTCTTTGAGCAACATGCACATTCTTAGTCATAGTTTTGATACAGAGTTTACTACAGCTACAACAGAGGTCTTGGACATGATAACAAGGAAAGGAGAATGTGACCCTAATGGTGAAGAAATTCAATAGAATTTTGAGGGCCTCCTCTACTCTGCTGGATGCTGAACCCTTGTGTTGGGCAAACAGAATTTTGTCCATAGTGCAAATATCAAGTTTTCCTGTGCCCAGTTATAGTTTAAGTGCTTTCAGATGTCAGTTCATCATTAGAATCATATTCAATTTAAAACAAGAGTTAAAGGAACTATTTTTTCAGAGAAGTGAATTAGTGCACACAGAGTTAGACAGCTAAGTTAATGGTAGGGTCGAGGATTTAAAGAAGCTAGGGAGTCTGTTTCTAGAAATGTGCTTTTATACCTTTAAGCCATACTCTCTTTCCAATCTACAGATGATATAGGTTAATGAAAAGAGATAAATTAAGAGAAACAAACAAAACCTCATTTAAATTTCTCCCTACTATCTAATTAAAAGACTGAATAAAAAGAAACACACTGTAATCAGATTAGATTAGTTGAAATTTAGACAATAAATTAATAGGGAGATATATATATAGTTCAAAAATTTATTTTGAAATTTTAAAATTTCTTCCTTCCTAAATAAAAATACCACAGGATTGTCAATATGCTCCTGTTTCTTGCTCACAGATGTGAAAGTTAACAATGATGTTTAATAATTTGTTTATCCTACCTATGAAGAGTGAAGAAATTTGTCTATATTCACATCATAATGAGTTACTTTTACCTAAGAATATAAGTTACAATGGTAAACTAAAATTATTGAATAAAATGTAGAAGTGTTTACCCTATTGTCCTCAAGTGAACTTTTTTCTCATTCAGATATCTATTGAAGATTTTATTTTCTTCAATTATGCCAATGCTTTTCAACTTATACATGGAATCACGTGAGTATAACATGGCGCTATGTCTAAGTACACTGGTAACTTGGTACAGATTTTGAGGCAATCATATGTAGTTTAGTAAAAAACATATCTTACTTGCTATAATATTAATAGAGAAGGAAAAGTGAAGCACAAACTTTTGAATGTTTTTCATACTGAATCAGATTGCAATTTCAAAGAAAATTCATTTTTGAAATATGATTATTTACATATTTCATATATATACATTTTTAAATGAAAATTTTTGAGAAGCAAATGGAAGAAAATCAAATTATAACTCTGATAAAACAACAGTAATGAATTATTACTAACCATACTTCCCAAAGGAAAATTGTTGCTTTGAACTTTGTTGGTAAATATTAACCTATATTCTAGACAGTTCTTGAATATTTCATTACATTTAAATGTCAGTGAAGAGTATACGTTAGTGATTAGCATCATTCAAATAAATTTCCAAGAAATAAATTGAAGAAATTCACATTGTTTTCAATTTCCTTTTAACTCAATACCTTTGATAAAACTCTACTTTTGTCTATTAACCCATTATATTGCCAAGAAAGGAAGGAAGGAAGGAAGGCAGGAAGGAAGGAAGGAAAGAAGGAAAGAAGGAAGGAAGGAAGGAAGGAAGGAAAGAAGCTGTGTTTTGATGAACACTCTCCTGATTTGAAAATGATGATACTTGGGTGGTTTATCATGTTATTTTGATAGCATTTAATATAGAATTTAGATCTATAGGCAGGCTTGTATATAAGGGAACTTCTCTCTTCCTCTACACTCTTCTGTCATTGCAGCTCAAATGTACACACACACACCTACCCCTAGTTTTTCCATAAATTTACCTAGTTCTCCATAATATCTTATCCTTCTTCAAATTGTTAATATATCATTTTGAGTAATTTACTCACAATAGTTTGTTTCAGAAGTTATGTGGAGAATGCACAATGTTCTTTATTCAGTAAATCTATTGCTATTAATTGAGTAGTACATAATCATAGCTATAGATTCATCAATCTTCAAGAAAAACATTATGGATTTAATAAACTTCAGGGTAGTGTCTCTCTCATTGACCCATCACCAATACATTAACTCATACTCTCATGTAAAAGTGGCACCTTTTCTTTTTCCATTGATTCATTGGTCCCAAACAAACACAAACACTGACATTTTCATTATTATCGTTACTGACCCAAGCCATGGAATATTCTTACAATGCAAGCCAATCAAAGTTTAATTAAAACAAGTCAGTTTTAGGGGCGCCTGGGTGGCTCAGTCGTTAAGGGTCTGCCTTCAGTTTAGGGCATGATCCCGGTGTCCTGGGATTGAGCCCCACATCCGGCTCCCTGCTCTGCAGGAAGCCTGCTTCTCCTTCTCCCTCTGCCCCTGCTTGTGTTCCCTCTCTCGCTGTGTTTCTCTCTCTGTCAAATAAATAAATAAAATCTTTAAAAAAATTTTTTTAAAAATAAAATAAAATAAGTTTTAGATTTTTCTGTCAAATTGAAAATGCAAATATTCACATTTTAAAGTTCCATAAAATTCCTATTAACTTTCCAAATTTCATAGGCACATGAAACCATTTTCTAAAATATATAAAATCTATTGAAGCAAAAGGTAAACAAACACAGGACAAAGCTAGAAAAGATAAACAAAACTAGAAGCATAGGTGAAGAGCCTAAAGGTCTATTTTCTTATTTTGACCAGAAAAAGCAGAGAAAATTAGATTTATATAAATATGTAGCAATTTTTGCAAACTTATTTTCTTGCATCTGATTGCATTGCATTGTGCTTTCAAGGAAGCTCAGTTCTAGTTTGACCTCTATTAAATCTCAAAACATCCAATTGTTTTCAATGCCACCATTGTTTTCTATCCCTATGATTTTATGGGGTTTTTTATATGCTGTCCATTCTTTACAAGGTTTCTAGTGTTATATAACTGTAAAATATCATTAAGAGGATGGAAAATTGGAGATTATCTCACTTTCCTTTAACAACTACAGAGTTATATTGAATTGATAATTGGTTTAGAATCTCCCAATCTATAATTATATTCAAATTTGTAGACACATAGCTTTCCCTCCCTGAGAATTAATGCAAGTTGCTAGTGCAGGAAACAGATGTCAAAATAAATTGTTCATATCAAAACAGTGAGAGAAACTCTAACATGTATTCTAGTATAAAGATATGTAAGGAACATTTAATCATTGTGTTCTGTATGATATGGGAAGGAAGGAGATGGAGCAGAGTAAGGTTATGTGACATGTCACCAAAGGAGAAGGAAGGGTTGCATTGATGGATCAAGAAACAGTCACTGTCTTCTGAGTCTTCTGGTCTCTGTGGATGTCTTGTCTATCTGATCACCAAATTTGTTTCTGGCATATGGTACTATGGTCTATATCTTGGGAAACTCATGATTCTAGAAGATATCCCCAAAAGGGGAGCAATAAATAAAATCCGTGAACGTGGGACTCCCTCCTCATTTTATTCACCTTTTCTCCTTGACTCCTTGGGAATGTGATTCAGGAAGAGGGAGGCTTGACACAAATTTCTGGTTACCTATGGCGTCTGTACTTTTCCCATACATCCCCAGCCTGGAAAATAAGCTTTTCTTTTTCTCTTCCATTATAGCCACTGAATACATAATGATCCCTATACAATATATGATTCTTACATTATTGAAGAAATGCTGGAATTTGAGTTGGTTAGGTTTGACACTTGATATGAAAGCCAAGGGAACCCTAAAGAAGAGGAATTAAAAGGGTTGAACATAATTGCTTTCACATGCCAAAATATCATATCTGTTCAGGTATAACCAGAACATTTCTTAGAGATTGCTTGAGGATTCACAGGAAGTTGACAATGAGACTTCAGCCTTGTATTTCAATATCATTGCTTAATCCATGCTATGGTGGCTAATTTTACTGAAAGTTTTCTTGCTTCAAGGAGGTCTCAGTACTACTGCAGACCTGCAAGGCACATAGAAGGGACATGAGTGTAGTAAGATAGTTAGCAGGGGATATTTGTGCAAGGCTTAGTATTTTCTTGTAAGGAGTTTAGATTTTACACAATTTTGGGTTGGTTAGTTAGTGTTTCAATTTACTCACACTTCCATATGGGAAATATGCTATAGGGATTGGACAGAAGTTATTGCAATAATTTAGTTCGGAAGAAAGGAAAACAATGAAAAAGAATAATGGCCTAGACAAATATGAAAATAAGGTATATGAAGTTGTGGTAATTTTTCTAACATACACTTTGGTAAAGGAGACACATTCTAGAATTTTATGAATATTGCTGTGGAAAGAAAATAAAGAAGGATTGTTTCAATGTTTTGTCCTATGCAATGAGTGAATGGCAGTGCTAGTTGATTGGGAGTGAGTTTGAAATGAAGACACGCTAAGATTTGACATTCAGGGAGCCTAGGTGGCTCAGATGGTTAAGCGTCTGCCTTTGGCTTAGGTCATGATCCCAGGGTCCTGGGATCGAGTCCCGCATCGGGCTCCCTGCTCCTTGGGACCCTGCTTCTCTCTCTCTCCCTCTGTCTCTCATGAATGGATAAATAAAATCTTAAAAAAAAAAAAGATTTGACATTCAAGTGGAGATGATATCAATTTATAGAACTAGGTCTTGGCAGAATTACAAAAGCTTTTAAAGTTATTTTTCTTTTAGGAAAGACTTAGATATGTAGTAGAAACTTGATTGTTGACCTCAATTCTCATCTTAACCCTTAATGACATACTGTAATCTATTGAAAAGTGAATTTGAAAACTATTTACTTCATTCTTATTGGTAAGTTATTTTCATAAAAGGCTTACAAACAGTTCTAGAGAATAAAAGGACTATCTTTATTTTTACCAAGAAACCTATGGGTTTTTTAAGTCATATATTTTTTTAAAGGTAGCCCAAGTGTCCATTGAAGAATGAATGGATAAGCAAAAAAAGTATAAACATACAGTGGAATATTATTCAACCTGAAAAAGAAAGAAAATTCTACTATATGCTACAACAAGAATGAAACCTGAGAACATTATGCTAAGTGAAAGAAGCCAATCAGTAAAGAACAAATACTGTATTTTTCCACTTTTATAAGGTACTTACAGTAGTCAAAGTTATGGAGACATAAAGTAAAATAATGGTTTTCAGGGGCTGGGAGGAGGGAAACTTGGCAGTTATTGTTTAGTTGGAATAAAGTTTCAGTTTTACAAGATGAAAAGGGTTCTGGAGATGGATGGTTACACAACATTATTAATATGTCTAATACCACTGTATACTTAAAAGTGGTTAAGATGATAAATTTTATGATATGTTTACTATTCCACAATAAAAAGATGGAAAAAAATTTAAAAAAGAATAAAAAACAGGAAGGAATGCCAGGAACAGAAAGATGCCATATGTTTATTTTTTAAAAGTCTATAAACCTATTTGAAACAATTTTCAAATGACTCTTACTGGTATTTTAGAAGGCCAAGAAAATCACAAAATGAATAAATTATTTAGTAAGACTAAATTGTTTCTTATACATATACAAGGTGTTATTCGTTAACAGAAGAGAGGAGTAATACAATAGTTGATTTGTACTATAAAAACCCTTTCAGCATAAGATACTATATATAAATACATACAATACAGACAGATACACACAAGTACTTGTATATATGCATACACATGTTTTAAAATGTAGGGTTTATTATTTGGTATGGTTTTTATTTTTATTGTGCCCTCACAGACAAGGAGATAATTGCTATTGAAAGTTTAGTTTTTAGTTTTTGCTCCCAGTTTCCAAGAGCAAAGAGCATACCATGCCATGCAGGACCACATGGGGCAGCACCAGGATCAGTCAGGAGGCAGAAAGGGCAATAGGAAGGCATGGACGAGAGCTTGTATCGGGGTTTCCATGGTAAAGGCAAAGGGAAACCAGGGTAAGCATCTTAAGATTGTCTAGTTTTGAATAATTTCAGTGGGCTCTGGAGTGTAGAGGCTGTCCTGAGTTATCAATAACTCAATACCCCCTGGCTGTAGTGTTATATTGGGTAAAGAGATAGTGGCCAACCTGTAAGAGCTTGATTAAGCAGGTAGTTTGCTACTATGGGCTCTGGATTGGTTCGTTTGCACATGAAAGGTGCACTCCATACCCGCCTTATACTTGTCATTCTTTTATCATCAGAGACATAATAAAAGAGCCAAGAGATAAGAAAGACAGTTAAATCACAAAATCTACAATGCAAGAGGAACAGAGGAGTGACACTTGACTATCTGTTTGCTCTTTCATAGGGTGATTATTCCTGAAAAGCTAACCTGATGCTGGGACAATATAAATTCTTTTAAAATACACTGAATTTGTACCTGGTGCCAGGAACTATTATTTGCTAGAAACACAAAGATGAGTAAAACGTTCTCTGACCTTCAGGAGTTTATAAGTGCTAGAAACTAACAATAACCAAACAGGTAATCACAAAGATACTCAAGGCTTAAAATGACACTTGTGTATTTCTTGTTCACATCGTTGCTCAAAATCTGCAGGGCTTTTCACAGCTCTCCTCTACGTAGCTTCTATATTCTGGAATATAATCAAAAAGTTCAACCCCAGGGCGCCTGGGTGGCTCAGATGGTTAAGCGTCTGCCTTCGGCTCAGGTCATGATCCCAGGATCCTGGGATCGAGTCCCGCATCGGGCTCCCTGCTCCTTGGGAGCCTGCTTCTCCCTCTGCTTCTCTCTCTCTCTGTCTGTCATGAATAAATAAATAAAATCTTTAAAAAAAAAAAAAGTTCAACCCCAGAAACCTGATGAAATTGCAAAACGGCTATTAACGTTTTCTCTCAGAATTGGCAGACTTGTCACTTCTGCTCTTATTTCCTTGGCCAAAACAAATCACAAACCTAGTTAGTTGTTACTGTAACAAAGCAATATAATTCTCCTACTAGAAGGAAACAAAATTACACAGCAACATCCGGAATATATGTATATATATAGAATATATATATATGTGTGTGTATATATATATATATGTGTGTGTGTGTATATATATATATATATAGAGAGAGAGAGAGAGAGAGAGAATATATATGCTCTCCCTATATATGAAACAAGGAGGACCAAGCTGTATACTGTTACTGAGGACAACACCGGAGTACAACAAAGTAATCCATCAGTGTAAATACCTAGTTGATTACTTTATGCCTCATTTTCCCTTCCAACGGCTAATGTTATAATGAACAGCACAATATATGTTCCTTTATGGGCCTGTTCCAGAATTTTAGTGGGCTCTATACCTAGGGGAAGAATTTTGTAGTCTGATCTTGATCAAGTAGTCTTATTACAAAATCTGAATGAAAGAGCACAGTTTTCTCTTCCCCGTGTTTCTGGTGTTTTTTTCCAACTTTCTGAAATTTGACAGTTTAATAGTATGAAGTGGTGTGCCACATTTTTAAAGTGCCTGTTCTAATTTGTCAGTTTCACTATTCGTTTTCTTGTTCTTTTTTGGCTTGTTAGTAGAAGTCCCTGTATTTATAGATGTTCAACATTGTCACTTTTAGAGACTATAATTATCTCCTTCAAATGTTGTTTGTTAATTGTATCATCTGTAGTCATTTCTTTACCTCACCTTCACATCCAGCCAGCCACGAGTATTGTTCACTCTACTCTGCTATGTCTCTCAAATCTACCCACTTCCATCCTTCCCTTCTGCCTTTATGTTAATTTAGCTTTCTATCATTTATTGCTGGACTACTGTACTAACTTCTTACATTTTTCGCTGTCCCATTCATACATCTTTGCTGTAGTTTGCAAAATAAAACCAGAGTGATGATACTGTTATAAATAATAAAAATAACAACAGCCATTATTTATTTAGCATTTATCATTTGCAAAACACTATTTTAAGTCCTCCACATGTATTAACTAATGCGATCTTCAAAACAATGCCTGTGAGGCATGTGCCACTTAGACTCTCATTAATATTCCAGTTGAGTAAACTAAGTTTGAGGGCAGTGTAGCAACGTAACTAATACTAAGAACTCCAGCACCATACTGCTAGATACCACCATTTATTGTTTGTATACTGTCTCTCAAACTAAAATTCTAGTCATGTCATCCTACAAGTTAAAAAAGATTCATGTTTTGACATTACTTATAAGGAGTTCCAAATTTCAGCTCTTCTTACATTCTAGCCTGAACTTTTTGTATTTTTTCTTGTTTCTGAAAAATCTATGTGGATGGGTGGTTTCTCATGACCCCATGTTTTGTGTCTGTTGTTCTTTCTTCCTAGAATTCTCCCTTCTTTCCCACATCCATCTGGCTAATGCTTATTTAACATCCAGGCATCGAAGAAGTCACTTTCTCTGGAAAACTTCCCAGTGTCTACAGGTGGATGCATCTTCATAGTATCTCTGAACTGTCTCACCATACAATAGATTTCACTGTATTTTAATGATCTGACTGACTTCCTTTCTGATATAGTAGGTTTTAAGCTTGGCAGAGACGAAGATCCCATTTTATTGTCACCTGTGATCCCCAAACACTATGCCCATCACATACTGGGCACTCGAGGAAATATTATTATGGAAAGAAAGAAGAACAAAAAGGAAAAGGAGGAATCAAATCAAAACCAATTTCAAAATTATATAAATGATCTTAAAAGTTACAGAAAACTGTTTCATCATGGAAAATAGAGTTCTCGAAATGATAACAAAATCAAAAACAATGTGCACAAATGGAGAAAAGAGGGAGATCCCATGGTAAGGGTAGGGAAATGGCCTGCTCCTGAAACAGACTTTCTGTTCGAGAATGCCAGAGTCTAGTGCAAGCACAAATGGTGTCTTTCGTGTTGTTTGTCTGACCTGGTTCAAAGACATCTGTCATGTGTGAGCTGGCCGAAGGATATCAGCATATGCCATTTTCAAATTAGGGATAGGCTGCCAGGATCGGTTCTGGTCACTCGCCCTTGCCAGCATTTTGTGAAATATATCCCTGTTTTCTCGTTAGATTTGCCAGTCTCCAGCCTGCTGTGAGCCAGAGACTGAACGGGCTCCACCCGGGCCTTCATGAAGCCTTGCTTCCGGACCTGTCAGGCCTTCTTACCTTCTTTTTACATCTCTACTAACAGCACAGTGAAAAATAACATAAATAACATTGGGTATGCTGGTCATTCTTTTTTAATCTTGTTACGTTAAAACAAAACAAATATATTTAAAATGAAATGATTTGTCTCCAAGATTGACATAAATATAGTAATAATAAGTTTCTTCCTTCCTTCCTTCCTTCCTTTTCTTTTTTCTTTCTTTTTTCTTTTTTCTTTTTTTTTCTTTCTTTCTTTCTTTCTTTCTTTCTTTCTTTCTTTCTTTCTTTCTCTTTCTTTCTTTCTTTTTCTTTCTTTCTTTTCTTTCTTTTTTCTCCTCTTTGTCAGTGGGCTCAGTAAGTCTGTTATAATGCAGAAAAGAGAGTTCAAGTCAAAAGGGAAAGTTCTGTCCATTTCTCCAGGCAGGAAGCTTCAACATTTCCTGAGGGCTGGCCATCCCCATATTCAACTGTTACTCTCACCCTGCTGTGAATGCCAATGGGGGAAAGAAGGAGAGGAAGCTAGATCCACTCAGCCTTGTGTTCTTCTAGCCAACAGCATCCTACCAGCCAAGAGTCTTCTACCTGCTCTGGATGTAAAACAAAATTAATTGTTCACAAAAGGAAATTTTCCAGTCACTTGTTTACAAACTTGTGATTCCTTCATATAATTTCACATAAAATTTTAGGCTATCTTGTTTTCTTTTTTCCCCAGCTTTATTGAGATATAATTGACATGTAAGAGTGTAAGTTTAAGGTATGCAATGTAATAATTTGATATATGCATACCTTGTTAAATGATTACCAGCATAAGGTGAGTTAACACATCCAACATCTTACATTGTTACAATTAGTTTTGTGTGTGGTGAGACCTTTTAAAATCTACTCTCTTAGCAACTTTCAAATATACAATACGATATTGTTAACTATAGTCATCATGATGTACAATCTATCACCAGAACTTATTTATCTTGTAACTGGAAACTTGCACCCTTACAAATATTTTTCTCTGTCATATTCCTCTCCCTTTTATGAAGGAGATAATTTTTTAAACATCTTTGGGAGGTTTTGCAAATTATGTGCGACTTCTTCAGTCTTTATAAAAATTAACTTCAAATTACTTTTGATATGGTTATGCTTACTCTGTTGGGCAATGCTTTTATGACATAAATCAAAACAATCTCCCACTAGAATGAAACAATCTGAAAGCAAATACACTGCAAATAAATAGTTAAATTTAAAGTGGAAAAGCATTCTTTGGGTAAATACCTAGTAGTTCAATTGCTGGTAGTTCTATTTTTAAATTTTTAAGGAACCTCCATACTGTTTTCCACAGTGGCTGTACCAGTTTGCAGTCCCAGTAACAGTGTAGGAGGGTTCCCTTTTCTCCACATCCTCTTGTTTCTTGTGTTGTTGATTTTAGCCATTCTGACAGGTGTGAGGTTATATCTCATTGTAGTTTTGATTAGTATTTCCCTAATGATGGGTGATGTTAAGCATCTTTTCATGTGCCTGTATATGTGGAATTTAAGAAACAAAACCAATGATCATAGGGGAAAAAAAAGAGAGAGGCAAACCAAGAAACAGACTCTTAATTATAGAGAACAAACTGATGGTTACCAGAGAGGAGGAGGGTGGGGGATGGGTGAAATAGGTGATGGGGTTAAGGAGGGCACTTGTGATGAGCACGGGGTGTTACATGTAAGTGTTGAATCACTAAATTGTACACCTGAAACTAATATTACTCTGTGTTACTAGGAATTTAAATAAAAACTTAAAAAATAAATAAATAAAAGCTTTAAAAAATAAAGTAGAAAGCCATGTGATTATCTTGATCAGGAAAAAGTACTTTATTCAACACCCATTCTTGATTAAATCTGAACATAGCCACAACTTGATACATTCTGTATCATAACAATGTGTCAATATTCAACTACCAAACTGCATAATTAAAGTTTTGAATAAAGAAGTTCTGAGGGCTCCTGGGTGGCGTAGTCGGTTAAGCGGCTGACTCTTGGTTTCAGCTTAGGTCATGGTCTCAGGGTCTTGAGATTGAACCTGCATCAGGCTGCATGTTCAGTGCTGAGTCTGCTTGAGATTCTTTCCCCCTTCTTTACTCTCCCCCTCTGCTCCTACCTGCCCCCCGTCATGCATGCTTGCGTTCTCTCTCAAATAAATAAATAAATAAATAAATAAATAAATAAATAAATAAAATCTTTTTTAAAAAAAGGAAGTATCATTCTGTAGTTCTAGGAAATCCAATTATAACCTATTGAGAGATAAGAAATAAGTAATTTATTGTAGAAAAAGTGCCTCCATAAAAATGAAAGAAATAATTGAAATACATTATTTAATATTTTCTTTTTATTATTAATACAACTGAAATATAATAAGTGAGAATATGGAAAAATCACTACTCTATACTCTGTTTAAATACTGAGCCTGTTCTCAATCTCAGAGACCATCAGTTGAAGAAGAGATCTGGCCCTCTTGAGAAAGAAACTGCAATGTGACTACAAGTATGTGTATGCATGTGTGTATAAATATACATATATTTTTTCCTCCCCCAACCATGCAGTTATTTAGCAGAGCAACAAAACACTGAGGAAGGAAATATCAAGATCTCTTGAGGATTTTTAGATCCAGGGATTTGTACCTGAGACCCAAAATGCTACAATGGGTCTCTTGGAATGTGGAGACCAGGTGATACATATCATTCTGGCCCACATTCTTTTACTTTGAATTCTGTGATTCTCAGACCCATCTTGAGGTTATTTTCCTGAACCTTTAACTTTTAATATATTACTATCTCTCAAAGAATCAACCAGTTACATGTGGCAAGTTGGTTATATGGGATTCTTTCTTTCTTAAAAGAGAGATGAGTAACAATTTGTATTTACTGGGATTGTCACATATTCTGGAATATATTCTTGACTGTTCACATTCACTTTGCCAGTACCACTCTCTGAGGACTTGGGGTCAGGGGATCACACATAACATGGCCTCAGACCCAGGGAATCACTTTACAGTGAAGGCAAAGCAATGAAGAGCACATGATCATGGGATCAACTTTCTCTGCCTATATTACTCAGCTGCTGACCTGACAGATCTTTGAGGTGGCCCTTTAAAAGGCTCAGGAAAAGTGTTACTTTGATGAATTTATGATGTGGAGATGGGGTACACTGTTAAACCAACAACTACCCATACTGTTGCTGCTTTGTTTCCAGTAACTAAAATAGAAGATCTTGGGAACCAAAAAGTAGAAGTAGAAATGCTCCTTGTCTTCATCATTTTCTTAATCCATTTGAGGAATTTGGGTTTTCATCTATGCAATTTTTATTTTTTATTTTATTTTTTTAAGATTTTATTTATTTGACAGAGAGAGAGAGAGAGACAGCGAGAGAGGGAACACAAGCAGTGGGAGTGGGAGAGGGAGAAGCAGGCTTCCTGTGGAGCAGGGAGTCCGATGGAGGGCTCGATCCCAGGACCCTGGGACCATGACCTGAGCCAAAGGCAGATGTTTAACGGCTGAGCCACCCAGGCGCCCCTCATCTATGCAATTTTTAGTTTGTGGGATTAGAGAGCCTGGTGTCCAGAGGTAGAATACTTTCACCAGAGAACACAAGGTCTCCAGTATGTGAAACCTGATAACACCTCCCTCTTCACTCTGGGCTCCTCATTCTGATAGATCAGAATCCAAAGACAGGATTTCTTATCCTAGAAGAGTTAATTGAACATTATTTACTTGATATGCTAAGATTACTGCTGCATAATCCAAGAAGTGAAAAGATTTGTCTGGAATTCAAGGACTACTGGGGGTACTTACTTGTGCTATCATTCCTTGTGATAGCAGTCATAAGTGTTTTCTGAGATCACTTCCCAAATACATTTTCTGCACCTAACTCTCTACCTTAGGGTCTTTCTTTGGGGGAACTCAGGTAAAGAGGTGGATAACAATAATTTACTATGCTGCCACAGATGCCCACAGCCCCTTCAAGAGTTGGTGCATCTGCTTCCCCAGCTGCTGTATAGTTTGGTTGCTAACAGCTGTGCTTTCTTGGGAGACTTGCCACTCTTCTCCAACAGGTGGAAGCTACATTGCTCTTACCGTAGACCTCAGCAAATGACCTGGCCTTAAGGTAGGATAAACTGTGTTGTATAATTTTTGTTCTAGAACCTGTTGGTGGTATTAGACTAAAGCTAGTCTTCAGAGGAGTCACATGCTCATTTCCTTAGCATTCCGCTCCTTTCCCCTGCCGCCGCTTTATCCCTCACATTGTCCTCAGTGTGCTTCCTTAAACAATCGCTTGAGTAGATGAAAAAAAAATTGCTCTCACAGGCTTTTTATCTAGAGAAGCTGACCTAAACCATCCGACATTTCATCTGAGTAAAGCCTTTACATTTGTGGGAACTCCAGACACTAGACAGACTTCATAGGTAGGAAAGAAGAAAGGGCTCATTAGGAAAACAAGGGCAGTTAGAAATTGGCATGCCATGTAAAGGAGGCTTATGTCTGCTGTTTCAAGGTGTTAAAGCCTAAGGGGAAGCAGTGACCTGATTTCCAGAGAGCTTTGAAGGATTCAAAAACAGAGGGACTTCTCTGTATGTTTACAAAGCTGCAAGATTCCAGTAAGAAATGGCTCTGTGGTATTTGTACAGGACCTTGAGTAGCTGCATAGAACTTCTGGGATGCATCTCTGGTAAAAGGATGATTCCTTGACACCCATGGTTGACCAGTGTCAGGGTCCTGGGGTCCTGGGATTGAGCCCTGCATCCCATTGGGCTCCCCACTCAGCAGGGAGTCTGCTTCTCCCTCTCCTTCTGCCCCTTCCCCCTGTTTGTACTTGCTCTCTCTCTTTCTCTCAAATAAATAAAATCTTTAATAAATAAATAAAGATCAAAATGCAGAAATCCTAAAGTTGAAATTTCTCACTTCTATAGCTAGTTTATAGTAGATTTAGGACTTCTCAGGGATATTTCCACCAGACCACTCTGAGAATAGTGAGAATCTTAGATTTTTATATGCCTTGGACATCAAAGTGTTTGGTTTTCCATTTAATGCCTCTTAAATAGTAACTATTAAATAGTTAATAGTTAAATAATTATTCTCACCTTTCATCAGATTACAATAATATTAGCGTGTATAATACCTTAACATTACCACATTGTGAAAACTCAATATGGAAATGGAAAAAATAAAGTCAAATTGATAATAAAACATAAAACCAGACTTAAGCAATGTTGCTGTGAGACTTGTGGAAAAATTAGTGCAGTACAGGAATTATTTTAGTAGTTTTATAACACACTTACTGGAAACTACACCATAAAGAACTTCTATGCAGTATAATTTCATTATAAACTACATGAACTTTATCCTTTGACATTTAGAACAATTTCCAGAAATAGCTCTTCAAATAACTTCTAATTTAACAGGTTTATTTTCTATCTGAAATTATTTGTCACATGTGGGAAATAACTGATAGAAGATTTTTAAAACTGCAGTTATTTTAGATGACATTGGTAAGGTGCTTTTAAAAAAAATTTATTTATTGAGAGGGAGATCGAGAGAGTGTGCACATACTCTTACAGGTGTGCAAGTTGGGGGAGGGGCAGAGGAGTTGGGAAAGAGAATCTCAAGCAGCCCCACAATGTGGGGCTCCATATCATGACCCCGAGATCATGACCTAAGCGGAAATCAAGAGTCAGAGGCTTAACCAAATGACCCACCCAGGCAACCCCATAAGATGCTTTTTTGAATTACAATTACAATTACATATACAATGGTATATTTAGCTTACCTGGTACTATTTAAGGCAGTGATAATCTTAACCTTTTTTAATTACCATATTTAGCTTATTTTAAATAACACCGACATTTAGTCCTGTAGCCTTAAGGTACAATAATAGTAGCACAAATTGCTAGTATACATCATAATCACAACTGAGTGGAATAAAAAAGTTTGAATTATATTTCTATGCTTTACCAAACCTTAGGAGATGGAATATTAAAGAGAAAAAAAAGTAATATGATTTCCCACACTGATTTGGAAGTTTTGATGGTTTGTAAATATTAAAGGTTTAGAACTGCAATTCATGAATTTGCCGAATAGCAATTTCTCTGTGTGACAGAAACACAATGTTTGATGGACTGCTTAAATCACTTCATTCACCCCTGAACTGAAACTAGGAAGAAACATCTGTACAGTACAAAGTGACATGACTCAAACATTTCAAGAATAGAAATGAAAATGAAATGGGTGATTCATCGTACCAAAACCAAAAAGTGAATTTATCTGTACAATATAATTATCTTAATTGGTGTTAGTTGAAAATGAGGACTAAATTTCCCAATCATATTAAATTACTACTACTTAATTATGGGAGAGTGAGGAGAAATTTTAACCCCAACAAACATGATTGCACCTGCAGTGCTGTTTATATAAATTCATGCATTTGAAATACAGCTTCAAGTCCTATCCTCTAGGAAAGAAATGATATAGTAAAATTATTATTTAATATGTGAGCATATTAGTGTTTCAAAGCAAGTTTTCCTTCTATTTTATTTTTAAAATTTTATTCAGTTTTTAAAATGTATCTTTTATATTCCTATGCTATTACATGTACTGGTATCAAAGTGATTTACACAAATAAAAGTTCCAAAAAACTAAAAAAATGTTCCAAAAATTATTAGAGTAAGAGTATTATATAATTATAGTATTTAAGCCAAAAATAAATAATTCCCTTTGCCTTTAAAGTAAGTCCTATGCTACTTGTTATGATTTCTTCTTTTTCTGATATCAACTGCCATTTTTAAACCCTTTGTTTTGAGATAATTTTATACTTACAGAAATTTTGCAAGAAAAATACAAAAAAAAACTCATAAAAACTTCTTAAAGATTTACCAGTGTTAACATTTCACCACATTTATCATTTCCCTCTATGTATACATGTGTACTACTATTTGATCAGCTGTTTAGTGTAATACCTTTATTCCCTTAAATAAGTCAGTTTGCATTACAAAAAAAAATTTAAAAAAACATGCTACAGTGATCAAAATAAGGAAATTAACACTGACACAGTATTACCTAATCATTGAGACATTCAGATATCAAAAATTGTTCAGTGTTCTTTCTTGCAAAATACTTTTAATTTCTAGTCCAGGATCCAAACCAGTATAACACATGGCATTTAGTTGTCCTGTTTCTGGTTTTCTCAGATTTTCTTAGTCTTTCAGAACCTTGGCATCTTTGAAAATTATAGGCCAGTTATTTTGTAAAATATCTCTTGATTTGGCTTTGATGAGTACTCATGATTTGATTCAGGTTATGCAGTTTTGGCAGAAATATCACCAAAGTGATGCTCTGCTGTTCTCCGTGCACTGTAGCAGGAAGTGATAACTTGGCATTTTTAAATAGCCTAGCTTAAAGACTTTTACTTTTGCTGTCTTTCTTGTAACAGTATCATTCTTCTCAATGTATAGAATGTTATTTAAGCCATTGTGTTTGTTACTTATTGGGAGTTCAAGATTTTTATACTCTTTGATCAAGTGGACATTATATTTACTGCTTTTCCTTTTGACATTTTTATCCATTTATTATTCCAGATACATATTTGAAATGGATGTTTATTAGCTATTACTTTTTTTCTGTCTCAGCGCTTTTTGATTATCATTGAACTTGGCCTGATCGAGTGTTTTTGTTTTGTCTTCCATCAACCTCTGTGTAGAACCACAGGGGAAATCTTTAAAAGAAAGAAAGAATGAAAAAAGGAAAACTCTACACAGCTTCCACCTAAATTTTATGTTTTTAACCCTTCCTCATGTATCTTCTAGATATGACTTTCCTTCATAAAGGTCAATAATTAGACAAGGATTAAATTCTTTATACAGTAGACCAATTGTTGAGAAATAAATTAGGGTTCATAAAATTTATGAAATATCGGGATAGTCTTAGATATTCTAAAGTAACAAGAAATGTACTTTTACAAGACTTTTGTCTTGGGAAATGTGTTTTTTCCCTGAATCTGAGAGGCAAAATAACGTATCTTATGGAGTAATGAATAGATTGATAGTAGGGTATCTCACTGAATAATTCTACAGACCACTGATTTGATCAAAGTGAATTGGTTCAAGAAAGTCATTTCTCTTTTATCCACAACAAATCATGTAGCAGCCCTCCTGCAATGTAGAATATTCACTTAAAGAATTCTTTTAAGAAAGAAGAGTCAGTATCTGCTTTGAGTGGGGCCAGAAAGTTTTCTCTCATTTACTTCATACAATGAAATTCCTCATATAGCAATATTATGCTATATGTCAGATATGTAATATATGTGACTTTATTTTCTAAGATACTCAGAATATACTAGACACTGTTGTATACTTCTTTGCACCAGGAGTTAGCCACTTAAAAATAAGATTTTTAAAATTTTTTTAGTTTAGTAATTTGGTGTTACTGTGACAGGAAAGCTTAAAGGTATATCAGAAACAATTTTCTATTGCTACCCATTCTTATTGTTGTCTAAGTGTCTTATTTTAGTCCTTGAATTTATCTCAAGTAGCAAAAATTTCTATCAACACAACAGTTAATCCATGGCATGTCATCTGAGTAAAAATGAATAAATTAATAAATAAATCTGCATTATAAAATGTTCCTCTAGCTTTATACTTTGAAACATACATTTTCAGTAATGACTACACTCTAAAAGACTTCACTGTGAAAAAGGAAGACAATCATAATTTTTCAAATGTCAGTTTTATTCTTGTGTAACGATTACTTTCACTGACAGAAAAACTACTTTATAGAACTCTGAAATGTAGTCAACTTTTTTTTAACTCTTGGGGGGAAAATCCTAACAAGTAGATAGAGCACTTCTTTAAGGAACAGGACTAACTCTTTTAAAGAAATAATTTTTCCCTAAAATCACTTTTTTATTTGCAATATTAAGAAGAATTTAGAAAATTGCTTATATGTTCTCTTTTTTTAAACATTTTATTTATTTGAGAGAGAGAGTGTGAGAGAGAGAGAGCACATGAGAGGGGGGAGGGTCAGAGGGAGAAGCAGACTCACTGCTGAGCGGGGAGCCTGATGCGGGACTCGATCCCGGGACTCCAGGATCATGACCTGAGCCAAGGCAGTTGCTTAACCAACTGAGCCACCCAGGCGCCCTATATGTTCTTTTAAATCAGAGGCTGAAAAAAAATTTTTTCCCAATTTTTTTTAAATTTTATTTCTTTATTTGAGAGAGAGAGAGAATGCGAGAGAGAGCATGAGAGGGAGGAGGGTCAGAGGGAGAAGCAGACTCCCCATGGAGCTGGGAGCCTCAGGCGGGTCTCGATCCTGGAAACTCCAGGATCCTGATCTGAGCCAAAGGCAGTCGTCCCACCAACTGAGCCACCCAGGCACCCTCCAGTTTTTTCTTGTGGTACAATACACGTAACAAAACTTACTATATTAACCATTTTTTAGTGGTAATTCAGTGGTATTATGTATATTCGTATTTTTGTAAATCCATCCTCACCATCTTTCTCTAGAACTCTTTTCGTCTTGCAAACCTGTTAAACAGTGCCTCTCCATCACCCCCATTCCTCCCCTCTGGCAACGTCCTTCTTCTGTCCTTCTTCCCTCTCTCTCTGCCCCACCTCCTCATCTCTCTTTTCTTTATTCCCTTTTCCCCCATGCCCCAGCCTCTGATAATCACCATTCTACTCTCTACTTTGTTGCTATGAGTTCAGCTTTTTCTCCCCCTCTCTTTAGATTCCACATATAAGTGAGATCATGTAATATTTATCTTTTGGTGTATAGCTCATTTCACTTAGCATAATATCCTGCAAGTTCATCCATGTTATCACAAATGGCAGGAATTCCTTCCTTTTAAAAACTGAATAATATTCCACTGTGTATTTATTTCACATCTTCCTTATCGATTCATCTGTCAGTGAACACTTAGATTGTTTCCATATCTTGGCTATTGTGAGTGATGCCAGCAATGAACATGGGAGTGCAGATATCTCTTCAAGGTTGTGATTTTACTCCCTTTGGATAGTAGATTTCCTTTCCCAGATTGTCTGATTACTTTATGTTGAAAGGTTTTATGAGGATACAGTTTATTAAATTGTTCTGAGCACTGATAATATTTCTGTATATATACCTATACATGCATATACATACCTATCGATATGTATAATCACATACAAACATTTTGAAAAACATTAGGTTTATTAAAGTATGGAATATAAGAATGCATGTGCTAATGTATATGCAATTAAACATTTGGATCAATGATAATATAAAATGTAAAAGATTTCAATAGATCAGAATCTTGCCCAAAACAAATTAGTCATTTTGTATTTTGTAGTTCTATATTGAAACCATCAAAATAACATTGTAAGCAATGATAAACTATCCTTGTTTGCTTAAAAATAAGTGCTATGGTTCAAGGTCTTGTATAAATCATTAACAGAGATAATTTAACTTCACTTATGTTGGAAGTTATGAACTGTTCTAGGGTGTGCCAAGAAGACAAATAAAACTCCAGCCAAATAATGGCACATTATATCTTTCCAAAATCAAGTTACTCAAATGTGACATCAAGACAATGACAATCTTAAAACAAATTTGCAACATGTCAAAGCATAATTAGCAGCTATTGAATATATAAAATCTTTCTAAATTTTCATGAGATACCCTAAACATATTCTTTAAAAATTTTAAAGATAATAAATATGTTTTAGGTAGATGTTGATATTATTTAATCATTAAAATATTTTCTGAGAAAGATAAATACTATATGATTTCACTCATATTTGGAATCTAAAAAATAAAACAAGTGAATAAACAAAAAGCAGAATGAGACCTATAAATACAGAGAACAAATTGATGATTATCAGGGAAAGGGGGTGCAGGGATGGACAAATGGGTGAAGGGGAGTAGAAGACAGGATTCCAGTCATAGAATAAATAAGTCTTTAGGAATAAAAACTATAGCATAGAGAATATAGTCAATGATATAATAATAATGTTGTATGGTGGCAGGTGGTCCCTACACCTGTTAAGCATGCATAAATCATAGAAATGTTGAATCACTGTGCTATATACCTGAAACTAATGTAGCTATACATGTAGTTATAAATAAATAGATATATATATATAATTTCAGTTTTATTTGAAATTATATAGTTATAATTTCAATTTTATTTGAAGTTGGTTGAATTATCCCTATTGTGCAGAATCAACTAAATTAATATGTCAGGTTAAAATACTAATTGTAATGTTAACAACAAAGGAAATTTTTTGTGTTAAATTTCCACTAGATTTGATCTTAGATTTGATCTCAATAGACTGAATTTAGTGTTTACCTTTAAACCATTTTGCTATATGGTTTGCTTTAATATATATCAAATCATGTTCTCAATTGCAAAGAACTCATAAATAAGGTGACAGTTTTAGAAAATATTTGAAAAAATAATATTATTGGATGGGGTTTTTGTCTGTCAAAATAATTATTAAAAAAAGAAAAAGATGTTCTACATTCTTTCGGCAATTTCACCGACCATTTAAGATGTATAGATATTGTAATAATGATGAAAACAAAGCTGTTCTATATCTTCATTTTGTCATTTTTCTTTTCTATATCTCTGGAGAAGTAAAAGTCAGAAGGCGGCATAGTGAAAGTAGGACACACTACAGAACATGGAAGGAAAAGTTACCAGGTGATAGTAGCAAATGTCTGCCTAAAGATTATACAGTTGACACTTTAATTATTAACTAAGGAATGATGTTTGTAATAATTCATATCATACGCATGAAAGATTTTAATATTAGCTAATAAGTAGAACAATTTATATTTTTAGACAAAATGGGGAAATGCTAGAAAAATTCTGATGTAAAAATTAGCTCAAGTGAAAATAAACTTACTTGTTTAGCAACAGAAGAATGTGGTAAAGTAGAAATGAAGATAAAAGTTTGGACATGATTCTAAAATACATCTATATATTTCTCTGTTATGATTTATGTACAATCATTACTTAAAATGTGACTATTTGTTTTATTTTATTTTGGTGCTTACCTGGTGTTTCTTCTGTTAAAAATCACTCCCACCATGTGGATGACATAGAACCAGATTACCCTGTGGTCCTTGGACCACAGTGATTGGTCCAATGTAGTCTAAACTAATCAAACCAGAGCTGTCTCTGGAAAGCTGACAGATTTCAGGGAAGAAGAGCCCTACATTCTGAATTTGCTATTTGAAAATAATGTGAAGTTGGACTGCCAATGGCCATGATGCTTGCCACCTGAAATGAGTTTATCTGAGAGATGAGAGAGTGAGCCCAAATGATATCGTTTGAATTTCTGTATCTCTCTGTGTCTAAATTTATTTTGCTTTGTATGTTTCAATTATGTGAGAGAAAGTTTCTACTTTTGCTTAAGATATTTTGAAATGGAGTTCTCTCATTGCAACTGAGAGAAAGATAAATTTAGGATTGACACATGTAGAATAAATCTGACTAGAAACACTTTCTATAAAGGTTTCACAGACTATTGCCTATAATTTTTTAAGGGCTACAAATTGTCAGCAAGATTTATAAGCCTCTATTTAAATGAAGTTATAGATCTGAGTTCTGCTTACCTCATACTGGATTTTCTTCTTGTCTTGACACGATTCTGGCTAATTTTGCCATATTATTTAATAATAAAATGATTGTTTCCATGTAGCAGAATCAGTATGAAAATCTGATT
The DNA here is from genome assembly GCF_003265705.2 of Callorhinus ursinus. Classification (NCBI taxonomy): domain Eukaryota; kingdom Metazoa; phylum Chordata; class Mammalia; order Carnivora; family Otariidae; genus Callorhinus; species Callorhinus ursinus. The sequence continues at coordinate 35,170,838 of NW_027397063.1, read as the reverse complement.
TCTCATACAAAATCAATTTCTTTTGCAAAATTTCTTACATTTTTTGTTTTGTAAATGTCTAATCTTCATAATTTGTGTTGCATTCACACATGTCCCCTGCTAAACACCTGCTTCCTATTACTTATTACACCAGGAATGGCATATGCATGGAATTGCTGTTTTATCACTCACAATGATTATTTTTCTATCTACTTTTTTTGTCTTCTATTACAATGTAATTTTGATATAAGTAGTAACTTCAAGATTGACAAAAACAAACAAACAAACAAACACCAAACAACCACCATCAAACAAACCTGACTACGTGGTACTTTTTACATAAGATAACAAAAAATTTTATGGCGTTATAAGAATTTGTTTTCACTCAGAAATTATTCCATGTAAAATATCCTGGGGCTACAAATATTCAACAGATGTGACAAAGTTAACATGGTAAATGATGTTCTCACAAATCATGCCAAAGAACAATTACGGTATATTTGTATACAAGTCTTAGTTTCAACTTAAATGTAAGTTAATAGTGTTAGAAAAATTTTAGGAGGTAGAAATAGGGAAGAAGATTGTAAAAATCATCTAAATACTTTAAAAATGGAGCAAAGAAAATAATGAAAGGCAGAGGAAAAAAAAGGTGTCAACAAAAATAAGAACTGAAACTACTGAAGGTACTATGGAGACTGAGCTATATGTGGAATTACTCAAGCCCAGAATAAGTGTAAACAAGGTAAAAGTTGGGGGATTTGCTCAAAAGCAATCACTTGGGGAACTTTAACTGGCTTATTAAAAATCCCCTTTGAACTTCAGTACTGCAGAAAGGAGAAGGGAAATGACAACAAAAAGGATTCTAGTTGATAAAAAAAATTGTAAAATTGTCATGAGAAATGGCTCAAAGTAAGAATTGAAAAATTTTGAGAGAGCCTGAGTGACCTATAGAATTAATATAAAGATATAGAGCCTTTTGAATAAATTGATTAATATTTCTATCACTGTACTTCCATACTCTGAGGTAATGTACTTGTCTACATATTTTAGACCCTTGAAACTGCATGCTTATTGAAGAAACTTTATGCATTATTCTTGCCACCATATTTAAAATTTCTTTTGATTTATAAAATATTATTGAAATCATTTCTTTTTTTGTACAACTCTTTTAAAAAAATATCAAAGTATAGTTGACAAACAATGTTATGTGAGTTTCAAATGTAGAACATACAAATTTGACAATTCTATACATTACTCAGTGTTTACCACAGTAACTGTAGTCACCATCTGTCATCACACATTATTACAATGTTATTACCTATATTCACTATGCTGTATTTTTCATTTCCATGACTTATTTATTTTATAACTATAATTTGTATCTCTTAATTCCCTTCACCTATTTCACCCATCCATCTATTCATCTCCCCTCTAATAAGCACGTTTGTTGTGTTTAAGAGTCTGTTTATTGTATGTTTGTTCATTGGTTTTGTTTTTTAGATTCCACATGTAAGTGAAGCCATATGATACTTGTCTTTCTCTGTCTGATTTATTTCACTTGTAATGTACTCTAGGATGATCCCATGTTGAGGCAAATGGCAAGATCTGATATTTTTGAAATGGTTTCAGGGCCAAGTTAGTCTTCATGTAAGCCCTTTAAGAATAGATTTTCTTTTCTCTACTGTTCTATAATTTCCCAGGATGCACTCCCTTTTAATTGTCAAAGCCAAGTGTTTTGGGTGTTCATATCTCCTGTGCAGAATCTGAGAATTGGGGCGCCTGACATGGAGCTCAAATCTCTTACCCCCCAGAAAACAGTTCCATACCTTTGAGATCCCTCCCAACCATAGAATATAGAACCTTGAATGTGTTCCAGACTGTAACTCTGTTTCTTCTACCTATCTCAGTGCTGTCCCTTGTTATGGAGGTTTTATCCAATTTCTAGGACCCCCTCAGACGGGATTATTCCATATGTAGATATAGATTTGTTGTGCACATGAGTATAGGTGAACTCAGATCTTCCTATGCAGCTGTCTTGAACCCTCTGCCTCTGTTTTCTATTTTTTTTATTATTTTCTATCCCTTTGTTGAAATTCTCACATTTTTATGCATTGCTATCCTGATTTCCATGAGTCTGTAACTATTATTTTAAACTCTACATTGGATAAGTCATTTATGTCCATTTCATTAAGATCGGTTTCTGGAGATTTGAATTGTTCTATTTTTGGAACATTGTCCCCTGCTTCTTTTTTTCCTTGACTCTCTATGCTGTTTGCTCTGCATTAGATAAAACAGCCACTTTTCAGTCTTAATAGACTGGTCTTATGTAGGATATGAACTTCATCAATCAGCTTTGCCTGAACTCCTGATTCCCTCTCAATTCTTGTGGTTTCCAATCAGTCCTCTTAATACTTTTTAAAAGCTTTACTAATGAAGTATAGTTGACATACAGTGTTATATTAGTTTCTGGTGCACAACATAGTGATTCAACAATTCTATACATTATTCGGTGCTCACCATGATAAATGTAGTTAGCATCTCTACTGTGAAACCCAAGTTTGCTGCCTATCACTCAAAAGGCCAATACTCAAGAGAAGTTTTGAATGGAAAGGAATTTGAACTTTAGTCAATAGGCTGGCAGACTCTTGTCCAAAAGCCACCTCCAAGGTTTTTTGCCTGGCCCAAGGCCGTTTTTGTTTGTTTGCTCATTTGCTTGGAGTTTAGGGTAGTTAATCATTAAAGGGAGTGCAGTGGTCTACAACATTTCTTGATTGCATGCAGACTC